>NC_068979.1:20969081-21276294 GCF_016808095.1 Vigna angularis | reverse complement strand
CATAATTTTAAAATTTAATGACATTTTGCGTGTTAAATTAGTGTTTTTGCCACATTAGGGTGTCAAGGCACCATTACTTTTTCTATTATCATTAAAAAAACATCAAAACATGAACAATATTTTCTCTTTCTCATTCACATGTTTTGAGTTATTTCAACTTCTCAAACTCCATAGTATCAATGAGAATGAAGTTATATCTTTTGTTTGGATGTTGTATATGTGTTGGATAAATGTAACATATTGCTTGGGCATAAACTCTTTAATTAAGTATATTTTCATGTAATTTTTAATTTGCTTCTAAAATCTTAAAATGTATGTGTTTGTCTAAACATTTTCTAATGTTAAAGTGTACGTCTCTAATTACTCACATATTTATCACATATTTAGGAAAGGAAACAAGTATGGGCAAACATGTCAATACAAATATTGATTAACAGGTCGAGTTTTTTTGGTTTCAGTCTATTCCTAATTTTTTTGGCTAACAGAAGAGAGTAAAAGTCTTCTGATACGCTGTTGTTGAAGCTATCAAATTAATACTACTTTTCAAGACAATTTCAGTATTGCTGAGTCGTCTTCCAACGAATACGAAATTGCTTTTCAATATTTTAATCTTATGAATATGCAATGCTCAAGAATAAAAGTGAGAAGCTATGCTAATGAAATTAATGTTTGAAGAACAAAGAGGAAACTTAGAAACAATTATGATGAAATAAGCTAATTCCACTGTTTTTCCAAGATAGATTCATCATCGGTTATCTATAGATCATTATTCAATTGATTATTGTTCAAGTTTCAAATTAATTAAAATACAATCTTAATTAATTTAAGGGCGATCATGCAATTAATCAAAGTAGATTCTCAATCAAATGCAAGACCTTTCTAGATTATTCACAATGAATTCAACTAAAATACATTATCAATAAAATCCTATTGTGTTTAATCTCTGTTCTTAAATCTCTTAACCAAATTAAAGCTAATTAATCAAAGTAAATTCTCAATTAATTATAGTTGAAATTGTTACCACCAATTAAAGTACATTCTCAATTGATAGCAAAAACCCGTTTAATCATATGAAAGTTCCTAAATTTAACCAAAATAGATTCTCAATCAAACCTAGAAACCATTAAACTCATATGATTAATATGCATGTAGATTCAAACACCTTATGACGCAAAAATCATTACTTTTAATATAATTAAGAGATGAAAGACATAGAAGAAGAATAACTCAAATCAATAATGAAAAGAAACAATTTCATTAATTCAACTTAATCTCAGAATCCATAAGAAATTACATTGGAATAGCCCGGGAGCTTAGCCCTCCATGAATGGAGTAGAATACATGATGAAATAAAAGTGAGAGGAGTGGTGGATGATGGCTTCCAGTGGGGGAGTCTGAGAATGAATGAGTTATGCCTCCCCTGGGTCTCTTTATATAAGGCTTGATTGGACTCGAACTTTGAAATTCTATTGACAAGATCTTTTATCTTATATCTAATATCTTCCAAATATTCAACAAATTTAATCAGTTTTTGAGAATATTTGATAATATCTTTCCTAGATTCAAAAAGATTTGGCAAATATTATCTTTTGATATTTATTGATATAGTTAAATAAGATATTTATTTATCAAATAAAATATCTTAAGATATATTTTCTCCAAATTATCTTTTAAAATATCTAACAGATCTAAACTTGTCCAAAATTACATTTCAACCCTTTTTATTTTATTTAAAATTGTACAAAAGTCCAAAATTTTCCTCTATTGCACTTTAGCAATTTCTTTCTTTTCAAAATTGCATAGACGCCCTGATTTGACCATATTAGACCATCTTTGACCATTCAATTTCATGTTTATAAATGAATAAAATTCTAATTTTAGCTGCACAAATAAACATTAGAACATCCAAAATAATTTATGCAACTAAGAATCACATTTTAAAAATCTTTAATTCCCAAACTCAATAAATCCAATCATCACAAATTCTCTTCAAATCAACCATTTAAACAAAAGACTCTTAATAAAATTTTGAATTTTAAAGCATAAATGTGGACATAAATATGCACTAATCATCTTTTATAAGAGGCAAAAAAACATTATAAAATTATCTGATAAAATGGTTTGATGAGATTAAGTTGTTGAAGTGTTAAAGAAGAAGGTGTGAGTTGATAGAACAGTATTCGGCAATCGAGGGAAGCCTTGGCACGCGTGTGTGGAGCCTAGAGCATGGTTGAGCAAAATGGTAGCATTGTTTGCGCCACCGGTAAACAAACTGGGACATCCCCACGCGCTACTATACTTAGAAATATAGATCATGGTGTTTAGGTCCCTAGTAATTTTAAAAATACTCGATTTGGCCTACAATTTTTAGTGCTCAAATGCTCATAAAGCTTCCTCTTTGTCTCCAAATATCTCCACCTTTCCACACATCATTTCCCCAACCCACGTGAACAGTGAACAACTTCTCATTCACCAATAAGATTCGATCTCGCCGGAATTTTAATTTTCAGATGGCACCTCGATCAACGTCCGTAACATCAACTTGCCTGCTCTCGTCAAGTAACTCAGCCAAGTGTCAATCACCAGTTTTTGTACGGAACCCGTTTAACCACTATTTTATTCCACCAGCTTTGGAAAATGCTGCTTTATTTCACTGGTCATCGTGCCATTGAATCAGTGAAGCACATGAAACTTAATCATTTACAACTACACTCTTCATCTCACTCTCCTGAGTTGCATGTGTGTCCCTTCTTTTGTCCAATTATGATTCTCATCAATTTACGCGTACTGTTCATCAGCGTGGCTCTCAAAAGTAGTAGAACTGAACCCTCAGACCATCTCTGAAACCTAGCTACCTACCATGCATGCTCAACTCTATGTTCTTTCTTAATGCTTCCTTAATTACCATGCCATCCTCAACCCACTCATAAATTTATCAAACACTTATTCTGCTTCTCTATTTTCTATTTTTTTCACAAACATGTAGCTTTCTCATATCATCCTCATGTCACTGAGTTCAAAAGGATTTACGAGCTACACCTGTCAACCTTTGAAAACTTTTTTACTTCTATGTGGACTCTGGGGTGACGAAATATTTTACATTCATCAAATAGAATCATTTCTAATTTTAGGTTTGTTCTGGTTTTACCTCAAAAGAATGATATACATATATACTAGGCCGTACCATGATAATAGAGAAATGAACTTCTATTCTGTATCAATCCATTGACTTTTCGTTAGTAAGATTTGACTCAATCAATGATATTTTAATAAGTAATTAAAATAAGTTCTATATTATTAATTTTAAGGGTTTGATAAACATTTCTTTTCTATATTATTTCTGTTCTGGTTTAAAGTGAGTGACTTTAAACCATAGAATTGGAGTCTCCTCCCTATGCGAGAGCTGTCTTATATTTGTAAAGAAAAAAATTTAAGGTTCAAAATAAGGAGTGCTAAAAGAAAAAATTTTGAAATTAAAAAGCACTAGAAAATAAACTCTTTTTTTGCTCTGTTAAATCCTTAAATTTTTAACAACGGAATATCTTTTCAGCATTGATATAATTATTTTTTAAATTAGTATAAATTAATCTAGAAATCATCAACAATTTAACTATAGGATTAATCATTTATTTCAAATTTCAAATTTTAAGGGAACGTAGACAGGTATATTATTAGATTATTGACAAATATATTGTGTGGTATCATACCATAATTTTTACATAAATGATATTTTGACATACAAATTTCTTACATTAATTTAACACTATCTTTTTCTATTTGTTATTTTTTTTTCTTAAAAATATAAAAAAATATTTTTTTATGATCATTTTATCTTTATAATATATATTAAATAAATATAAATGTGTGTTCTTTTATCATTAATATAATTTTTAATCATGACAATACAATTTCTTAATAGTCAATCTAAAAAAACATAAACAGTTTTCAAAAAGAAAAAATCGAATCTAACTGATATAGTGGCATATATTAACATTTATTTAACACATATTATAAAGATAAAATAATTATAAAAGATGAAATTTTTATTTATAAAAAAAATCAATTAAATGTAAAAAGAAAATAAAATAAAAAATAATGTCAAAAATAAATGCAAAATATTTATTAAGTGGATTAAAATATTATTATTCAACTTTATTCCAAGGCAAAAGTAACTTTTGAATTTATCAAGTGTGCTAAAATGTTGACCCACTTCTTTTTATTACTTTTAAAACTCGAATTTGCACATCACTTGTATGAGGAATCAATCTCAAAACCACTTTTATATTGATTTATTGTACTGTTCATATAAACAATATTATAGCCATTAGTTTTGTTTCACCAAAACATTTTAATTTTAAAAAGTACAATATTCCTATCTCACGCCTTTAAACTTGCTATTCTTGCGTCCTCCATTCTAGAAAGTACAATATTCTATTCTTTTGTTCTTATATTTCTTGGTCAGCGTGTTCTTGTTCTTGCTCTCCATTATATTATTTTCACTCTCATTAGACCAACAGATAATTTTAGTATCTATTATTATATTTGGTCACACTAGTACTTGAAACAAACAAAAATTTAAATATGTACCATTCATTTTTCATAATAAAATAAAAGAAATTAGAGAATTTATATTCGAAGACCTAATTCAACGGTAGATTATTTAGTCAATTTGGTTTACTCCATTTATATTAATTGAAATTCAATTACTTAATTATTATCCGAAAAAAGAGAGAAGAAAAATAAATAAAATTGACCAAGACAAACAATTCTTATATTAAACAATAGTAATATATGATAGAAAGTTGCTAATTAATAACTAAGGAATTAGAAAGAATTTGTATTCAACAATACAAAGTGTTGTCCATTGTCCTTATAAACAAAACATCCCATAAGGACAAATAAAAATAATGTATTCTTCTTTTATAAGAACCTGTCCAATCAATAATCAATAGAATGTAACGAAGACTCTTTGAATTACGAGTACAACTTTTAAAAAAATAAAGTAAAATACTTAAAATTTTTATAACAATAAAAATTTTCATTATCAAAATTCGTGAAATAAATGTACGGATAATAACATTTTTTTTCACAGATTTCCAATGGTGAAAATCCGTAAATAATATATATTAGAAGGGAATGTTTCGAAGAATTTTTTTTCGTGGGTGATTTCCGATGGATTTAGTTTGTTCTCTATTATTTTAATATTGTATATGTATTCTGTTTTTCTATTAGTTATTTTGTTGTTTTTTTCTGCATGTGTTGTTGTGTTTGTCATTATTATTCTGTGTTTTCTGGAAGTATAGAATTGATAATTATAATGACACTGCCAAATTTTGAAAACAATATATTGGGTGCAAATGGATATGTTCCGTGTTCCTGACATTTAAAATTTAGGGTGTTAGTCCCTCCACCACCACTTTTGCTCTCCACCTTCTCAACTTTCAATAAAAAAAATTTAATTACAAAATTAATTTTTTTTACTTTTTAACCTTATTTATTACTGAAATTCTAAATTTTTATTCAGTTATCCATTTTCACTGTGCAGATCCATTTCCTTGCAAGTCTCAGTTTCTCTTTCCAGATTCTCATCCTAAATTTCTCTCTTTTCTTTCAGATCCGTTCTTATCCCCTCCAACTCTCAGATCCGTTCCCATCTCCTCCAACTCTCACATCCGTTATTTCTCTTCCATATCCGTTCGTTTGTTTTCTTTTTCCATCTCCGTTCACGCTCGAGATGTTCTAGTCAGGATATATAGTAGTGGCTCATGTCAAACATGTTAATCAGGCTCCTTTCTTCTTTTGGTCTTTTGTAGATTTGATCTCCTTCGTAAGCATTATTGGCGCTATGGCCATAGCCATTAACTCTTGGAAGAGCAACTTACACGCGTAAGGGATGTAAACATGAACAATGTTCGTTTTGTTCTTGCACCCCTTGCACTCGAAAGAATTCTTCTTGAGAATTGCACTGGCTATCAACCCACAACGCTCACACACATGGACCCTGTATGCATCACTTTGATCAAACAATCTCTCCTTTAGGAAGTGAGCAATTCCATGAGCAATCATGTTGTCTTGTTCCATCTCTCCAAATCAGAGACCTCCATCGCATGAGCGTCCCTCAGTAGGTTGCCTTGTGAGGATCTGCACAAGACTACGTCCACGAGAATGGATCTTGTTTTCTCAAGGATTAAATAGGAATAGAGAGATGGAGTGAGGGGTAAAAGAGGAAGGGGAAGGTGGAGGGAGCAAGGGGTGGTGGTGGAGGGAGCAACACTCTAACACTTATTTATAAAATATTTGAAATAAAACAAAACTCTATAAATGAATTGGACTCTGCTTTAGAATCATTTGGGCTTATGTGAAAGGAAAACACATAATTATGAGTAGACAATTACTCCCTGCACCATTTGATTTTCTTCATACACTTATTACTTTCGGAATTTATTTTTTGAAACTAAACAAACTATTTTGAATTTTTTTTTTCGGAAAATCAATAACCCATCTTTTTATGGAAAACATTTTCCTGAAACTTGTTGATGAGGTGAGAAGAGAAATTTGATGGGGTACTTGAAGCAATTGCCTTATGAGCATGGTGATATTTCTTAGGACCTTTATTATTCAGCATGAGGGTGTTGCTCCTCCACCACCACCCCTTGCTCTCTTCACCATCCCATTTTTGTTTTATCCCTTTTTCCACCTCTTCATTCCTGTTTTACCTTTAATAAAATTTTACTCTTAGGGTTAATATTTTTTAACCTTTACCCACTCTAATCCCCTATGACAACTCTTCTTTCTCTTTAACGTTCGACTTGGTCTTCTTATTATTTTATTGTGCTCTTCTTCCTTTTTCACGTTCCACTTCTTCCTCTCATTCTTTCTTTAATTGTGGTAGAATTGTTTGATTGACGTATTAAAATTGTGTAAGGGGTGGTATGTGAGAAATAGAGAAAGGGATGGTGCGAGAAAATAAGAAAGTACTACTGACAATTGCCGAGGATTGCTCTCACCAGGTCCCATCCGATCCCATCCATCCATACATACAAGGGCAGATGACAGGACTCATTAGGACCGAAAGAAAAAAAGAAAAGAAAAAGAAAATGAAAAGAAAAGAAAAAGATTTAACTGCTTAAAGGACGTTCCCGCAACACTCTTCCGCATCTCTCAATCTATTTCCAGACTCCTCCTCCCTCCCGTGAACATTCTTTGTTTTTATTTTTCTTGGATTGTTGCTCACCTCACACATCTTCTCCTTCTTTTTGATTCGTGAGTGTGCTCACTTTGAAAGCAGCAGGAGCAGCAAGAAGTGGAAGCAGGGAGTGTGGGGATAAATCACAAATGGCAGGGAACAATTGGCTCAACAACTACTGAAAGTGAGACTTGGGAGAGTTGGGGGTGGGGCTGCACGAATGAAAATGGTAAGGAATATGAAGAAGAATATGGAGAAGAGAAGCAAGAGTTGGGAGATGAAAAGAAACTGATATGGAGTTAGGGGGTGAAAATCTAGAAAGAGAGAAGGAGAGTTGGGAGGTGGGACTGTGCAAGTGAAAAGTGAAAATTGGTAGAAATTTAAGATTTTAAATTAAAGTAAATAAATAGAGTTAAAAGTAAAAAAAATTATTTTTGTAATTAAATTTTTTTTTTGCAGAAGATTGGAGAGGTGGAGGAAACAAGGGATGGTGGTGGAGGGAGCAACACCCTCAGCATGATTACTTTAATGTATTATTACCTAATTGTCCTTAGACTTTGGTCCATACATTATCACGAGGAATAAAAAAAAAACCTTTGCAAAATGGACGAATAGAATGAGTAAGAGAAGTTATAACCAGAAATATTGGGTACACTGCTTTTCAGTAAAGGTTTTTCTTCCGGCACCCCTATAATTTTTAAAACAATACTATCATTTATAAAATGATTCCTTGATGATCTATTAAGAAAATATTCCGGAACAAGCTTTCCAAATTTTCTGAAACATGATTTGCATAGGTTTTGTAGAATAAGATTTTTAGAACAAGTTTTTCATAATACATGAAATACATTTTACAATAAGCATTTTGAAATAGATTTTTTGCAATAAACTTTTGAAACATATTGGATATCTTTTATAACGGACTTTCCGGAACAAACATTTAGAACAGGCTTAGCAAAATATAAATAAGAGTTTTTGAAATGAGCTATTTTTCTTCTTCTTTTTCTCTCAAAGAGTATAGTGAAGAAAAAAAGTGGAACATTGCGCAGTGGTAACGATGATAATAGCAATAACGACAAGGACGAGAAAGATATTTTAATTTTTTTTCTTAGAAGTTTGGAGTGCAATTAGTAATAATGAGACGGAAGAAAAAGCTTTTCATTAAATGAATAATGGGCTTGACTACTACAAAATAATTGAAATTAATGGGTGTCATATGGGCCCATATGAACACATTTTGTCCACCTGTTTTGTGAAAAAATTAGCCAATTTATGTTATGAATGAAACTTGAAAAAATATAATGCTACGAATGAAATTTAATTTTAATAGTTGATGGATCTCGACAAATATTATTTTATTCTTGTTGTCATTTATTTTTATTCTATAAATTCCATTTCTCACTTTTAATAAGAATATTTTATGTATTTACATTTTTAATAGATAAGTCAATTTGATTAAATTCACTTAGTCTTGACCTACCAGTCAAGGTAAGTTCACATAATTAAAATAGCACGAAAAGTTTCATAGGTCAAAGTCAAGTTATAGATTAATATGTGAATTAATATAAGATTAAGATCAATAAATTAACTTGTCATAATCTTTGGTTGAGTCGATTATCAATATAATACTATTCATCACATAATCTTTGGTTGAGTCGATTATCGATATAATACTATTCATATAATGATGAAGAAAAACTACTTTTATATATTAATTTTAGCATTATAATTTTGAATAATTTGAACAATTTATTTTCTATCACAAATGGAGATTGCGTCTTTAAATAAAAATAAAATAAAATATGTTTAATATTATTAAGTATAACTAATTGTAATATATTAAAACTATTTAATGTTAAAAATATTAGTATATACAAATAGGTTAGTGTATTTTCTCACTAATAATTGTTTGTTAAACGATAAATATATAATTAAAATAAGTTATATATAATAGTTTTCATGTAATAATATTTTTTAATAAATTTTTAGTTATTAATTTAAAATAAAATAAATACTATTTTCCATCATATAATGAAATAAAAGTTATATGTATTTATCGTATTGATAAAAAATAAAATATATTACTTCAATGAATCAGGCACTTAAAAATAATTTAACTGTCCTAACAAATGTATACATTATTTTTATAATAGATTAATTATAATTACTAAAGGCTTAAAAGTACTAACAAGTTGTGAAAGATACAAAGCAACGAAAAAACCACTATGAATAAAATATAACAAGACTATTTGTAGGGATTTTTAAGCCAAACATTATGTTCTTTTTAATTTGTGTAAGAATAAAAACGAAAAGAACAATGATAATTTTTATATTATATTATAATTATTAATTATAAAAGTATGTAAAATGTTTAATTATTTTTTATAGAATAAATCCTTATTTATTATTTGAACAAATGTTTTGTAAATACTCAATATTATTATATTAAAATTAATATATAGAAAATAAATTATAAATTTTAAGTAAAATATAAATATTTAATAAAATTACAATACTAAAAGTAAATTATTCAATGAAATATATATATATATATATATTATTTATATTAAGTAATATATTACTTAATTAAATTATATGCGTAAAAAAATGTCGTTTTTCTTCGAAATAACTTTTTTTTATATTAATTAAACTAATTAATAATTTATATTTTTAACAGTAATCAATTATCAGACTAAAAAATATATTTAAAAAATGTCAATAATTTAAAATTAACAAATATTTTAGTAATGACTAAAATAGATGAAGTTGTTAGGTCTAAACACACATTTAAACTTATACTTTTTCTGTATTTTTCATTCTTTATAAACAATATTACATAATTTAATTAACTTTAATTTATATTTTGATACACTATATCAAATTAAGGTTAATCCATCCCATTTTGACTTGCACTGAATTTGAATAGTAAAAAATGAATTGATTTGACTCATTTAAAAAGAAGTGTGAGCTAATCTTTCGATCGATCTTATACAATATTTAACCTGGGGTTTGTGAGGTGACTCATGATTCGTACAAGAAATTATTTGTTTTGTAAGTTTTTTTTCTTTAGAAATACTAGAAGGTAAGATTTTAGTAATTTTATTTTTATCTAATTATATTAGTAAAATTAATAAATTTATAAACTTATTTCTTAAAATAAGTAATATTTATAATATTCATAATTTTATAACTTATAATTTTTAATTTTTAAGCACATAGCATGTTTAACTAACACAAAAATCAATATATCAAATCCAGAAGTATAAGGATTAATAGTATAAAAGGTCTATTAGTATTGCTGAATTTTACTCTATTTTAAATTAGATATTTGTTTTATCATAGCGAGCAATTATCAAACTAAATAAAGATATTTTTTTTGTAAAAAATATGAGGTCTAGAATAAAATTTACGCTAATATTGTAATATATATGACTTATATCATAATATAAAAATAGCTGTAGAGGTATGGTTACCTCAATAATTAAAGCTTGAACTAGATTAGTAATAAATAATACAAACAACATTTTTTTTTATTTGACTGATACTTATGTCCAATAATGTGTCTACAATCTATGGGGGTATCAATAAGTAACTCTGTGTTTTGGCATATAATTACAACTTCAAATTGCTTCTAGTCATCGAATTCCTTAGCAATAACTTTTTGTTTTGCAATCTAGCTTGTCTATAGGATATAGAATACTCATAACGACCTTTTATTTCTGCAATTAAACTTTTCATGGGAATGAATGAATTTGCATTCACCAAATTGAAGATAATGGGGGCTATCTGCAAAGAATTGTTGATAAAAAGGTATTAGATGCTTCAATTTTTTTAATCTCCCAGTAATGTCAAAACCTTGCTATAAGAAGCTCGTAATCGACATTAGCATCCATTGCTGTAATTTATACATCGAGCTACATACTTATCTTTCTCTGATTCAACCACCACAAATTTGTAGTCATTGTTGGTATTGCTTGATGGTAGACAATGTGGCGTCCTTTGATTGAAAGGCTATTCGCTCAACAAGTTGATTTTCATTTTTATGAACCCACTTGTTGAAATTCTTTGGGTTGATGAAGATGATGGGGGAACGTCTTCTTCATCAAATATGTTGTCAATATTGTCACATCTTAAGCATGAAGAACTGGTTGATTGATGAGAGAATTAAAAATTTAATCCATGTAGCTTGTTTTGGTCATGAGCTCTTCTTCCTGTATCTCACCTATATCACCCTGCACCTCCTATTAGATTGTTTTGCCCTTCATTTAATAAACTTCTGCACCAGTGATCATGTAAAATAATGGCTGTTGGTATAAACCCTGCACCCCTTCTTCGACTCTCACTTGTTATTGTGTTGTGTTGTTCGTGCGAGAGTTTTTGTGGTTATGCTTCCATTTTGTGGTGTTGTGGTGGCACGACGTTTGGTGGTGGTCCTAACTGTTGGGTATCAGTCATACAACACAAGCACACACAACTAAAATAAAGATGAGAAAATTTATAACTAACACAAGACCAAGGGCAAGGTCAAGAAAAATATTTACTAGATAGAAGAGATTACAACACCCTCTCTTTAGAGCAAGGAGGATACAAGTAATTTGGTGCATCTTACACCTTCCCTTACACCTCTATTTATATGCAAATGAGGGAGGGAAGTCTTTGCCCACTTTAGATGTGGGACTTCTAAGACAAACTTCTAACAATTCTCCCACTTGAAGATTTGATTGAATCAATCATGTCTTCACAATACTTTGCCTTCCTTGTCAGTTTCATGCTATGTTGCTGATAGACCATAAGAGGATCTACTCCATACAAACTTGTCAGTATTGACCGGCTTTGTCATAACATCTGCTAGGTTATCTTTGGTACAGATCTTTTCCAAATCTACATCTCCTTTCTCTACTACTTCTCGGACAAAATGATATTGAACCCCTATATGCTTTGTCCTGGAATGAAAGGTTGTATTTCTTGCAATGTGCAAAGCACTCTGACTGTCACAATATACAGTAATTTTGTTTTGCTTGTGCCCGAGTTCTTCCAATAACCTTTGAATCCAGATTGCTTCTTTGCATGCTTGAGTAGCTGCCATGTATTTAGCTTCTGTGGTGGATAGAGCTACAACAGTTTGTAGTTTAGATAACCAGCTTACCACCCCTCCTGCAAGTTTAAACACATAGCCTGTAGTAGATTTTCTTTTATCAAGATCACCTGCATAATCTGAGTCGACATAACCTCTGACAATAAATTCTGATCCTCCAAAACATAACGCAACATCTGAGGTTCCTTTGATGTATCTAAGGACCCTCTTAACAACATTCCAATGCTCTTCACCAGGATTTGCCATAAATCTACTAACCGCTCCCACTGCATGTGCAATGTCTGGTCTTGTACAAATCATGGCATACATTAGGCTTCCCACTACTGATGCATACGGAACTCGAGACATTTCCATCCTCTCTGCTTCATTGCTAGGACACATACTTGAGGATAATTTATAATTAACAGGAAGTGGGGTAGAAGTTGGCTTGCAATCTTGCATGTTGAAGCGCCGCAAGACCTTTCGAAAATAATTCTTTTGTGAAAGCCAAATCTTCCTGGTTTTTCTGTCTCGGTGAATTTGCATCCCTAAAATCTTGTTTGCAGGTCCCAAGTCCTTCATATCAAATTCCCTAGCCAATTGTGCCTTCAATTCTTGGACTCGAACTTTGTTGGAGCCTACCACCAACATATCATCCACGTACAACAGCAAAATGATGAAATCATTATCCTCAAAGCTCTTGTAGTACGTACAATGGTCTGAACTTAATCTGTTTTATCTGAGGCTAATAATGAAAGAATCAAATCTCTTATACCAACACCTTGGCGCCTGCTTTAAACCGTACAGAGATTTGGTCAACCTACAAACCAAGTTTTCTTTGCCTTGTTCTTCAAAACCTTCTGGTTGGAGCATATATATTTCTTCTTCAAGTTCTCCATGAAGAAAAGCAGTCTTTACATCTAACTGTTCCAGATGTAAATCATCTATAGCACACATTGCCAGCACTATTCTGATAGTGGTAAGTCTAACAACTGGTGAGAATATCTCGTTAAAATCAAGACCTTCTTTCCAATTGCTTTTCGACCTTTTGGAAGTTCAACAAGTTCCCATGTCTCGTTCCTATGTAAGGCTTCTATTTCTTCATGCATTGCTGTCATCCATTGAGAAACATCTGAACTCCTCAACGCTTCTTGAAAGGTTGAAGGTTCTCCTTCTTCAGTTAAGAGACAGTACGCATCATGGTTTGCCATAACATAGTCTGAGTGTCAAGATGGTTTCTTCATCAGACGTGTTGTTCGTCGAGCATCTTCATCATTGACCTCATTTGGTTCTTGTTCATCGTGCTCTGGTTCTGCTTCAGAGGAATCATTATCTTTTGACTTTTCCTCTATCTGTACTGAAGTAATGTCTATTGGTGTGCTGACATTTTTCTGCTCACTTTGCAATTTTTCTGCAAAAACTACATCCCTGCTAACAATAATCTTGTGGGCAGTGGGATCCCACAAGCGATACCCCTTAACATTGTCAGCATAACCCAAGAATATACATTTCCTAGATTTTGGGTCCAACTTTGTTCTTTCTTGGGAGTTGTACATCACGTACACAGGACAACCAAATACATGCAGAGAAGAGTAATCAGCTGGTTTTCCTTTCCACATTTCCATTGGTGTCTTTACACCAATTGCTGTTGATGGCGAGTGATTTATCAAATAGCAAGCAGTTTTGACTGCTTCTGCCCAGAAGGACTTGGCTAATCCTGCAGTTTTCAACATGGCCCTTGTCCTTTCTAGAAGAGTTCTATTCATCCGCTCTGCTACACCATTCTGTTGAGGTGTATGAGCAACTGTAAATTGCCTCTTAATACCTTCTTGCTTGTAGAATGCCAGAAAATCACCATCAGTATATTCTCCTCCATTATCTGTCCTCAAGCATTTGATCATTTTTCCAGTTTCAAGTTCCACCTGTGCTTTGAATTCCTTGAATACTGGAAACACATCTGACTTCTTCTTGATTGGGTACACCCATAATCTCCGGGAATAATCATCAATGAATGATACAAAATACTTTGCTCCTCCCATGGATATTTCTGGTGATTCCCAGACATCAGAATGGATTAAGTCAAGTATGTGCTTGCTTCTAGCAGTCACTTTAGCAAACTTCAATCTATGTTGCTTACTAGTCACACAGTGCTCACAAAACGGTAAGTTAACTGTTTTGAGCCCCGGCAGGAGATTATGATCAGCAAGAATTTTCAAGCCTCGTTCTGACATGTGACCAAGTCTGTAATGCCACATCATCGTTGCTTCTTCTTCTTTTGTTGTTGCAACTGATGCATCTGCTTCTTGCAACGTATCTCCCAACAACATGTATAGATTGACTACGATCTTCTCTGCTTTCATCACAATGAGGTTACCTTTCACCATTTTTAGGATTCCGCCTTCAATGTGAATTTTGCACCCAAGGTCATCCAATTGTCCAACAGACAAGAGGTTCTTCTTCAATCCCTTCACATGTCGAACTCCTTGAAGAGTGCGTATTGTACCATCATACATTTTTATTTTGACGGTACCAATCCCTCAAATTTCTAAGGCATGATCATTCCCCATGAACACAGATCCTCCTGAGACAGGTTCACAAGTGTGAAACCAATCTCGGTGTGAAGTCATATGCCATGTCGCGCCTGAGTCTACTATCCAGGCATCAGAAAGTTGTCTTCTGCCTTTAGAACTAACTTCTGCTTCACTATACAGGATTTCTCCATCTTCAGAAGTTTTTGCAACACAACCTTGAGAGCTTGATGCTTCGAAGTTCTTTCCTCCACTCTTCTTGTGCCAACAATCTTTTTTCAGATGCCCCCTCATGCCACAATTGTAGCATTTAAAATTCTTTCTTCCTCGAGACTTTGATCTACCATGATTTTGACTCCCACTGGAGCCACATTCCGTTGATCTTCCTCTCATCATCGTTAAATCTTCTACTTGCTTCGAACTTTCTGTCCTGTCTTCCTTATTCTTTCGCCTGGATTCTTCTTCAAGAATAGCTCCAGCAACATCATCAAAGGATAAACGACCAACAATGTTGTTATTTGTAATGTTGATGATGAGTTGATCATATGAATCTGGTAAACTCTGAAGTAGTAGCTCTGCACGTTCATTTTCTACTATGTTGAAATCTGACGCGGTGAGCTGAGCAAATAATGTATTCAGATTGTTGATGTGTTCCGTCACTGGCGTGAACTCACTCATTCGAAGAGTATAGAGTTTTCTTTTTAAGAAAATTCTGGTGTGAAGTGACTTGACCTCGTACAGTTTAATGAGAGTATCCCAAATCTCCTTTGTAGTCTTCTTCTCTGCTATACTAGACAGAACTGAATCTGCCATTGCTAGGTGCAAATTGGCAATCGCGTTGTCATCCATCTCTTTCCATTTTTCATCAGAAATTTCTGCACGTCTGTCTTCAATTGCATCCAGACAGTTGTCTTTTCTCAAAATTGCCCTTATCTTCAGTTTCCACAAGGAAAAATTATTTCCGTTGAACTTTTCTATCTCAAATTTTGCTGTCATGGTTTCACTCTTGAACCGACTTATGCACTTCTCACTATGAATAGTATTGTCTACTGGTACGGTACAGGTAGACTGTGAAGTAAAGCACCAAGAAGTTCCCAGGAAAGAGAGGTGGGTCACAAACGGACACTCTTAAGTACCAAGTCTTTCCTAGCCAGAACTTTCTCAGACCGCACTTTCACACTACCAAACGTTTCCAGTAATAACTCTTTTCTGATGCGGAAGATCGGATTAAACCGCAACCACAGAGCATACTCAGAATTTTACCAATACTATTCTAATGACAATAGCAGCGGAATACAAACCGAAAGCTCTGATACCACTGTTGGGTATCAGTCATACAACACAAGCACACACAACTAAAATAAAGATGAGAAAATTTATAACTAACACAAGACCAAGGGCAAGGTCAAGAAAAATATTTACTAGATAGAAGAGATTACAACACCCTCTCTTTAGAGCAAGGAGGATACAAGTAATTTGGTGCATCTTACACCTTCCCTTACACCTTTATTTATATGCAAATGAGGGAGGGAAGTCTTTGCCCACTTTAGATGTGGGACTTCTAAGACAAACTTCTAACACTAACTTGTTGGTAATATTGGGAGTGGTCCCAGAGGTTGGTGGTGGGTGTTGTGTTTCGTGGGAAGAAGGAGGCGGTGAAGCCAGGTAAGAACTGAGCTTTGGATACAGTTAACTGACGTTCGAAATGCGGTTAAGGGATTGCGGTTCGAACTCCCATTAAGGATTGTCGAACTTCAAGGTTCGAACACCGGTTAAGAATCATCGAATTTCAAGTTACGACAGAATCTTAATCGGTGTTCGAACTTCGACAAGCCTTACAAAGATGGTGTTATTAAGACAATGCAATCGAGGGTTGCAGAAGGAGCAACAGATTTTGAAGAGACCCTTTTTTGCCATGTTTATCACACCTCCAACCAAGGCATTGCATAGCTGATCAAATTTGAGCCATGCCCCATTTGGATATACCTTTTTGCCGCTGATGCTAAGGAGCTAGATTTTGGAAGAAGCTCAGTGGACTTGAGTGAGCTGATAAGAGAATCCACTGAGAAAAACCAATAAGGCACCCGGGTGAAACAATGGGACACAAGCTTTGGCCTATCTTTGAAGGCAAAAGGAGGAGAACTTGTTCTCAAACTGGTTCCAGAATGGAGAAAGATGGAGGAATTGATATATACAATAATCAAGTGGACATCAAAGATAAAAAGTTCTCACTTTATTTTTTTTGAACTCAAATTTATATGAGTTTATTTATTAATAATGTATGGTCACTAACCTTTTATTTGTAGACATGTTTATCTGATATATTAATAACATGAATGAAAGACAAACTTTTGACCACAGGAGCAAGATGTTATGATTTAATTGTGATGTAATGTAGTTATAATTTTATCAAACGCGCGATAACAAAATTACAATTGAAATTCACTTGAAAGAATTAGTGTATTAAAAGTACATATAGTGGATAATTTTATAAATTAGTTTTTTCAACTGTCGAAATTGTTTAAATAGTGCATTAACTATTATTTTTAGTTATTTAATTTTTAAAAATTTAACAGTTTAGTTTTTACTAAAAATAGTTCGATAATTTGTATTTTAGTTCAGTTAATTAGCTTTTTTACTTAAAATACCATAATACCATAATAACTCTACGTGATTTTCCCTTTTTCTTCATAAATGCTGGGCTATCTCATTAACTTTATATTGGTTGAAGTTTTAAAGAAACCATACGTAATACAAGCTGGTTAGCGAAGAGAAGAACACCAAGGATTAAACAAGAGAGGAAGACAAGTTATGAATGGAAGAAACCAATCAAGCAAACCAAGAAACATTAAATTAAAAATTTGACACAATCTAGGAATGAAAACGTTTGATTATAATGAAAGCTAATGGTCAATCTGCTTGAACTGACAGTGACTGGATCTACAAGGCTGCTTCGAAAACCCAGTTAAGAACGTCATGTGTTTCAACCAAATCACCGGTGGCGGCAGAGAAACCAACTCTGATCCATTCAGGCAAAACAGTTCTCAAATCAACAGTAGTAGAGACAGTGGCATTCCTATTGTCCCCAGGGTAAGCCACAAACACACTCAAATGCTTGGACTCAGAGTTATAGTTTATGCTCGCATGTGCCACAGCATTATCCGGTTCAAGTTCACTTGGCCATGCTACAGTTGCCACTGACTTAATGGAGTCAACATCAATTCCAATGTGAGGAGACTGAGAAGGTGAGTTGGGATCCCAGTCATTGGTATAACTATCAAACTCAATCGCCACTATTTGGTTTTTGGAAGTATCCAATGCAGTTTCTGGGCTGAAAAGTCCAAGATACCCTCCGCTCGAGTTTCTAGGTAAGTGAAGGTCGGCTGGTGCAAGAAAGAAGGCAAAACCATCAGCATGAAGGGTTGAGCCATTAGGGTTCACGACAAAGGAGAAACCAGAGCTGAAGTCCGCCAGGTTTCCATTGTTTTTGTCCCAGAGGTGTATTGGTGTGATATGCACTGCTCGACCAACACTGTGAGGAACTGGCTTTCCAAGTTGGTCGGTGTTGGTTAACCTTAGAACCCCACCAGATATTGAGGCATTTCCCAATAATCCTATGTTTATATCATCTTCCTCGAAAAAAGAGAAGCCGAAGGAAATGGTTTCGTAGGCGGACAGCGGGGATGCTTGTGCGCTGTGATGTTGAAGCAGGAGGAAAGGGACGAGGAATTTGATAAGTAGAATGGTAAGAGGACTTAGAGATTTTGAGTTTGGGAAAGCCATTGTGTGATGCAGGAAGCAATAATGTGAGGAATGAAGTTACATATAGGCCTCTTTGGCCAGCTAAGAATGTAGGTTGGAATCAAGTTCCCATATACGGCACCCAAGTGACATATACTGCCGTTTGCCAATGGAAAATCCGAGGAAATTCTATAAAAATTTTATTATATAAGTCCATATATAACATGATAGTCTGCAAAACTTTGGATATCTCTCTTTCTAAAACGATCAGGGTATAACAAAGAGAGTTTGAGGAATATGCTCCTGCATTTTGGTAATGTTTGCAAAATGCATGATCCCGTTGTCTTTGGCCATTTCTTTTAAAACAAAATAGAAGTCATCAGTGTATATATGGTATTTGGTAACACCTAGTTTATGTCATATTTAACTAGCCTTCCACATAAAAAGAAATTGTTATCTCTGTAAACTATAGCAAAGTTCAAGAATATCCAAATATTCCATTATATGTTACAAGATTTCAAGTACACTTCCATAGTGCTCATATATAAAGTGATAAATAAAATATATTTGAAGCAAGGATTTCATTGGTTGAGCCGAATAGGATTAATTCTGAACGATTTTTCTTAGAGAAGTTTATCTTTTTCTTGTTTTCGTAATTTTTCGAAGAATTTTCATACATTTTAAAGAAAATAGAGTTTTGGGGATTGATCACCGATGTACAGTTCGTTTATTTAAGCTTTAAGATATATTTAATAGTCTTTGCGAAATTATTACTTATAATTTATCGTCTATACGGTTCAATGGGAGAGAACACTTTTAGATGCTATCTTGAAGCTAAATCCATCAGTGCCACCTTACACCAGTGCCGTTTTAAAGGCGGTGAAGAATCTGCTTCTTGAATTCTTCGTGTTGAATTAAAAAAAATAAAAAAGCTTCTTTTGAAGTTATAGGAATGCATACTCCAGAGATCTAGTGTGAACATTGCATTATTTAATATGGAACCTTTATGTAGGGAACTGCCAAATTTAGTTTACTGCACTGAACCACATATGTGTAAAATATTAATCAGTAGCCTTTACCAATTATACATACATATATATATATATATATATATATATATATATATAGATATACAGACACACACAACTGTGATATCTTATTAGTCGATAATAACAAGGCATGCATAAGTGGTTTGCTTGGCCGGATAATGAATAGTTTAACAGTGTTATGAGCCATATGTTGGTAATTGAAAATGTATACATAATTGATTAATTAATTATTGATTGAAACACATGAAATCTGTCGAATTGAAGGACAGGGATATCTCGGACAACGTTCCTCGCTCTTTTCGCCTAGGTTTGACGACGGCAAAACTATGTAGTTTGCCTACACAGTCCAAATTAATAATGAATTTTTTTAGTTATTTTTCTGAAAGCCCTGCAAAACCGAGGCGTATAAGTAGGTAGATGCATGCCTGGTTATGAGCATCCTCACAAATCATTCAGAACAAGAAACACTACAATGGCTTCAACTCAAAACCCTTTCACTGTTTTCCTTATGCTCTCAGTCTTTTGCCTCTCGCTAATCTCCACAGTCAAATCAGACTCGTTTTCTTTCAACCTACCCAGTTTTGAGCCGGGTGTTAGAAGCGTACTAGTGGGTGATGATGCCAAGACAGTAGATGGAGTGTTACAACTCACCAACAAGGACACAAGCGGCAATCCAACTCAAGAAAGCGTTGGCCTGGCAGCATACTTTGGACCACTTCATCTCTCTGACGCAAAAACTGGAAGACTCGCAGACTTCGACACCGAGTTCTCCTTCGTTGTCAACACACATCGTGCGTCACTGCACGGCGACGGCTTCACCTTCTTTCTTGCATCAGTCGACTTTGATTTCCCTGACAACTCCACCGGTGGCTTCCTCGGACTTTTCAACTCCGAAACAGCATTCAACACCTCTTTAAACCAAGTGGTTGCTGTTGAGTTTGATAGCTTTGCAAATGAATGGGACCCCAACTTCCCACAGTCTGATTCTCCTCACATAGGAATTGACATTAATTCCATTAGGTCCGTGGCAACTGCCCCATGGCCACTTGATATTCAACAAGGATCAATTGGAAAGGCACGCATAAGCTATCAATCTTCCGCCAAAATATTGAGTGTCTCGGTGGCTTATTCAGATAGTTCTGTGAGTCCGAACACCGTTGTTTTATCGTATCCCATCAATTTAGGGACTGTTTTGTCAGAGTGGGTCCTGATCGGTTTCTCTGGTACCACCGGTGACTTGGTTGAAACACACGACATTCTTTCCTGGTCTTTCAATTCCTTCTTGTAAAACAGTCCAGTCGGTGGCAGAAGAGAATAAAGTGCTTGACTAGACAAAGATGACGCTCTTTCATGGTTTGATGGGTGTTGTTACGAACTCTTGTGATGTTTCTGTTTCCGAATTCCCCAATAAATTTTTTCGATAAGTTCAATTTATGATTAATATTTGTTTGCATGGAAGCTTCTCATATAATAAATCTGTTTTAGTCGATCAATATCTATGCACACTTTTATTTCTTTTCCCTGTTACTTTATAAAAAATGTATGATGAATTGAAAGTTTCACGTTAAGAAAAATATAAATAATATGTAAATAGAAAGATTTGCAAATTTATTATTTTAAAATTTTAGGTTCTACCTCGTCATAATAAGACTTTACAATTATGGTTAGTTCAACATTAGTCATAGTATATCTAAATCCCTAATTTATGTCTTGTTTCAAAAGTAGTTCACACAGTCCTCTTCTGTTTTTCGTTTTCCAATCCTCATGCATAGTCTCTCATTTCTCTTTTTTTTGTCTTCGACACGCTATTATCTCCCAGAAGCCGTTGACATGTTGTCTCCTACACGCTATCGTCGTGTTCACTTTGATCTCTACCTTTTCCCAAGAACTCCTATCATAAATCCTAAAAATTAAATAATTATTTAAAATCGGATAGGGTCTATGGCAGCGGTTGCTATTGGAATCGCTAATATAAATCATTTTATGCTTCGATTCCTAAATGAATCGCTGCCATAGGTCGAATTTTACATACTACTTTCTGCCCCGAACCCTAAGTTCTGAGACTTAGTTTACATACTACTTCCTATGTCTCCACTGCCTCAACCCACACCTGTCGGCACCCCAACCTATGTCAACTTTCGTCGCCTTAGCCTATACGACATAGTTGCTTGTCATGAAAAGGGCCTTTACTATAACTGTGACAAGCTATTTACCTCATCCTACCGTTGCAAGGGAAAAATTTTCCTTATAACTACCGACGATATTAACATCCCTGGTAGGATGCCACGTGTAAAAGATAATAAAAAGTTTCACCATGCAAAAAATATAAAAATGTTTTCTTCGTGTACTCAAAATTATTTTTAAATTATCATCATGGAAGAAAAACGCAAACTCAAACGATGTCCTTACAACAAATGAAAACTTGAATCATATTCTTTACAAAAACAATGAGTCTGAAAAGAAAATTAAAACACCAAGATGACTAAAAATCCCAAAGTAATTAATTTCTCGTCTCACACCAGTCTACTGCACTCTAGTCTCATCTGCAACACCATCTACTCCTGTACAAGTACGATCATCGTAGGAAGAAACGACAACCACAACATGCAAGGGTGAGCAACCAGAAACAACCTCATAACATATAACACAGTATAACAACATTATACTCAGACTACAACAAGTCACCACATCATATCTCAACACAGAAACAACATCACAACCAAACCATTTATAAGCCAATGTTGTTTCCTTACACTTTGTCGTTTCAACCTGTTTCGTAAAACAAGACGATTTGAGTCGTCCTCCATTGCAACTTTAGGCCTATCTCCCTGACTCATCAAGGACTAACGAGTCAAAACACTGACACTACACGCATCGGTGCACTATACTCAGCGCGAGCCGAATTTTTTGGACAAGACATCCAACCCTTTCTTTGCTCGCATAGGAGGAAGGGTGACACTCGAATCTCTATCTCCACGCGAGACCCAGCCTCCTTATCATTTCGCAATATGAAAAACTCTCACATCCTACGAATTACAAGGAAAATACATAGTTTATACTTACATTACAATTTCATACACATTCTCATTAATATGCATCAACCACTACAAAAAAAATGATATATAGTAGAGGTTTTTTTTCGGAGGTTATAAAAAACCTCCGCAAATTGACATGATTTGAAATGATTATGCTTAACAGTGTAAATGACAATAATTGTGGCGGTTTTAATTTCTTATTTAGGAGGTTTATAACATCTTCAATTATAAAACTTTTTTTTGCCTTTCCAACTTTTTTATATCTCTTCCCTCTTTATATTTTACACGTAATTATCTTTTCCCCAATTCCAAAAACATGTATGCCTCCAAAATTTTCGACTTTTCTTCTCCCCTCCCAAATTTCCCACTCCCTTCCTCCTCTCAAAATTTCACAATCGTTCTTCCCTCTCGAGGCTTCTTAAAATCATCGCATTCCCTTTCTTCCTTTCTTTGTTCTTCCATTTCGCTCACGATAATTCTTTAGTTTCGAATTAGGGTTCCTAAGAGTTCTTCGTCGACT
Organism: Vigna angularis; assembly: GCF_016808095.1. Taxonomy (NCBI): domain Eukaryota; kingdom Viridiplantae; phylum Streptophyta; class Magnoliopsida; order Fabales; family Fabaceae; genus Vigna; species Vigna angularis. The sequence continues at coordinate 21,253,161 of NC_068979.1, read as the reverse complement.
CCTCCTGCGCAACTCTGGAACAACATTCTGACGACATCGAGTTCTACGCCGACTCCTCCTATGAACTCCAATGAAAGCTCGTCCAAGCCGCTATCGCCGTTGACTCCTCCAGCGACGTTCAGTCCTCTTACTCTCCTCTTCTTGTATAGCTAACACGAAAGAGAGAGAAGCAAATGGAGAAGGTTTTGGAACAACAACACAGGAAAAGGAAGAAGAGAGAGTTAGGGTTTTATCGATTAACTCAAAAAATGGAGAAGAGAAGGGAAAATCAGGGGAAATGAATACTGTCGATCGTGATTCTCACCAGCGGAAGAGGTATAAACACTATAAGGTTTGGGTTAGGAAAGGTGAGATTTGAGACTTGGTTCTGTGGTCTTGTTAATAATTGGTGAAGTTGGTGTCATTTCTCAGATTTGTTAGAATCAATCATAGATTCTTTTACAATGTTGCTCTATCAAATGAATTCATTTTGCAATGTTTGTGTTTCCTTTGTGTAATGCATTAATCATTGATGTAAGAACCAACCTTTGTAATTTATAATACATAATTAATTTCAGAAATCGTTTAATGTTAACACTGTTTTTCATATCAATATCTAACCATTTAGTTTGTATTGAAAAGAAATACATTATAATAACAGACAGACATTTGGTGTAAATGGAACTCCTTTCTTGAGCTCCCTTTTTCATAATTTGCTCCTCTATTATAATAGATATAGAATCTTCATATGCTGCTAATGATTTTTTCTTACATAGAGAGGAGAGGATAGTGAGTTCTCCATAACAAAAGTATAAAATAGATGACAATAAAGATGAATAATAATTAAAGAAAAGCTACCTATGTTCTGTAAAACAAACAATTGAATTAGAAATCCAATTTTGCATGCTTATAAATGTTGGACTGTAATCTCTTTTCTTTACTCATTCATAACTGGATTTTTTAGGTTCAAGGAGCTTCTGATACTGGTGGACACTTGCCAAGCCTCTACTCTGTTCTTCCAGGTCTCATTTTTTTATTTTAATAATTCTTGCGAGCTCCTATGCCAATTCTTATGAAATAATAATATGTGGTTTTGAGTATTCGTTGTGCATAATTAATCATCACTCATCATATTAGTACATAATGTTAGCTTTAGAGTTGATATTTGTCCAAGTCTAATGCATGCCTCATGTTCATTATTAGATGTATTTTGTTGAATGATGTTGTTGCCGTTAGTGGATGGGTTGGGATATAAAGAAGTCTGAAATTCAATTCCTCATATTTCTTTGCTATCAGACTGTTTAGCTCCTGTTAAAAGGACCTATATTAACAATGTTCAAGTACAGGTAAAGAGATTATGTTCTAAATGGTTTTCCTTCTTTATAAATGATTACTTTGCTTTCAGTCTTGAGCATCTTTGTGCCAATCACATAATTTTAATCAAAGCATATTAGCAACTTTTCTATACCGAGGGATTTGGTTTTAACTGATTGTTACATTTTTCCCCACTTTAACATCATGTCATTGAACTACAAAGAATATGAATTTAGCACTTTTCTAGTTTTGTTACTTCTTGTCTAGGTTTTATCTTTCTAGATTAAATCAATACTTTTAGTATTGTCTATGTCTATTCATTATTTATGGTAGTAGGAGAAACAAGCAGTAGAAGAGATTTTATTTTCCATAATTTTTTTGGTTCTATATTAGCTTGAGATAAAGTTTGAAAGAGTATATAAATGGAATCAATCTTCATTGTTTTGTAGATGAACATATCGATAATGGAGAACTTGGGCAAAATGGTATGATGTAGAGCTTTTGTCTGTCATGACAAATGGTGTTTATATTTGGAATATGAAACATGTATTATATTTTTTTGGTGTGACTTGCTCAATAATTTTTTTCACTCTCTCTAGTGTTGTATTTTGAATGGAAACAGAACCGGTGCGTGAACATGATAGCACATTTGTTCCATGCTAAAATTGGAGAAGATGGAAATGTTGTTGGAGTAAGAACTGTTGGCTTATCAGAAGTTATGATGTTGGCAGGACTTGCATTCGAGAAGTGGCAGAACAAGCATAAGGCAAAGAGACTTGAGGCATCAAACCTATCTTTGGTGCTACATCTTGGATTGAGGAAACCATGCCTTGATTGTCCTTTATCTTGGAAGTTTATGATATTGTTTTAGGATAAAACTATACTTAGTTTATTATGAATTGGGTAACATTTCTTTCTTTGTAACTATTTCTGCAATAGGATTACCTTGACTTCTAGCCTATCCTTCTGTAACATACAATTGTTTCTCAATTTATTTTTTTAAATTCCTTCCTACTCAGGGGTTTAAGTTCTATGGTATCAATTTTTTATTCAGAGGAATCATATTTGTTTGGTATTTAATAATTTAAAAATAAATTAAATTTACTTAATTTTGAAATTAAAAAAAAAGAAGAAAAGAAAGAAATTGGTGAAAATAGGTAGTTATTATATATTTTAATAATCATTAAACAAAAAACGATATTATATATTTTAATAATCATCAAATAAAAAAACTGACAAAAAATATAGAAAACTTGTGATCAAATAGTTGAAAATAAAGGAGGTTAAAACCCCCACAAAGTAATAGTCAATAACAGAGGAGGTTTTTACCCTCCGCAGAAAAACCTCCGCAAATTGAACGTGATACCAGGGGTCGCAAAAAACCCCCGCAGATAGTTTGTGGCAACTCAAACTGCGGCGGTTTGAAAAACCCCCGAAATTTATTTTGCGGAGGGTGAAAACCCCCACAAATCGAAAAAAAAACCTCTTCTAAATAACCTTTTTTTTGTAGTGAACCAATCCAAATAATTAGTTTTAAAACACTAAAACTAAATACTTTTTTTAATTAACCAATACTAAAAACAAATTACAACAAAACCACAAGTGGAACCCACATGGGTCTACCAAGCTCATCAACTAATTCAAAAGTAGATACTTAAGTGAGACACCTTTACCCAGTAGAAAAAGAAATAAACAAAACACCTACCAAACTAGTTACGGGTCCTACAAGGCCAAATCATTTTATTTTCCTTTCTATAGCACCCCAAATAGTGACTAATTTTTTGAAGACTAGAGCACACGTGAAAACCCCTTGAGAACACTTTATCATCATTAATAACACTTTTATTTTTCTTGAAACTCCATGGGTCCCACCCCAAAAGTAAGAACCCTAACCTTATCAAAATACACACCAGCAACCCCTATACTTGCTTTTCTCTCTGCACAAAATTCGTTATTTCACTCAAAACATTAGCAATTTTCTTCAATTTCACTTGACGAGGGACCCACGTTACTTAATACACTCCAAAAGCAAAATGCTCTCACCTTTCCATTGCACATAAAACTCTTAACTTGCATTTCCTCCACTTTGTTCTACATGAAAACCCGTCTTGCCAAACTCAAAACTTTCTTTTCTAATTACGTAAAAAGCGTCCCTGATTTTTGTCTAATTATTTTTCTCTCACCACTACCCATTATTTTTCAGATAATTCCATTTCCACTTATATTTCATCTTCCTTTTTCTCACACAGCCACTATCTTGAACCCTTCCAACGCTTACCCTAATATAACCAAGAACCTCCTCTAACCTAGAACCTCCTCTGGAACAACAACATTACCTCTATAAGCTACTAGGGTACGAGTACACGGTTCATTACAAGACAAGTCCTCACAATGTTGTTGTGGATGACCTCTCTAGACTCCTGGATGTTTCCTCTAGTATGGGTTATGCCATTTTCATGTCTAATTTCATTTTTATGGATCAGTTGAAACAATATGTGGCTGCTGGTTCTGCTTACACTACATTACTTTTATGTATTCAAACTGACCTTACTGCTGTTCCTCACTATAAGTTGCATAACGGATTGGTTTTTTTCAAAAATTATTTATGGTTGGACCCTAGTAATACCTTCCGCCTCAAGCTTATTGACAAATACCTCTTTACTCCAATTGGTGGCCACATAGGCATAACCAAAATTGTTACTTGATTGTTGGCAAATTTTTATTGGCATGGACTCCGTAAAGATGTTAAAATTTCATCCAACAATTTTCTAAATGCCAACAAGTGAAGTTTGATACGCCAATTAGCTGGTCTTTTGCAACCTTTTTCTTGTACCTACGCTTGGTATTTTGATCGTTCTTTTGTCCACTCCAATCCTTACTAGTGGTCCAAGTACATGGCTTCGGCTGAATGATCATATAACACTTCTACTCACTCTTCCACCAGGTGCTCGCCCTTCCATATCATTTACAACAAGCCAACTCTGTATATCCTTAATTACTTATTGGGTTCATCCTCCGTGTTGGCATCACACCAAACACTATTAGGACAATTGTAGTGAAAACTCCTCAAAGCACAAGCCACTATGAAACATTATGCTAATACCAAACGTCGTGACATGTCATATGATGTGGCTAGTGCTATTAAAATGGGTTGGAACTCATAAGTCAACCTGGACAACCACGGGTTCGAGCGAGGTTTGATTGAAAAACAATATGAAATTTCAATACCGGCCAATTTTGAGCCCGGCTCACCCGGGTTGAAACCGTGGTGAGCCAGGTTAGCCCACCTGGATTGCACCCGTGGTGAGCTGGGTTGCCTCACCAGTCCACCTAATTATTATTTTGTGTTTCAATATTATTAGTCAACACTCTTTTTAATTGTATTTTAGTTGAGGATAAAGAAGAAGATATATTGTAGTGTAATAGACAAACCAACCCATATGAGTGTGGTTACTATGTAATGAATTTGATAACGATAATTATTCGTGTCTATATTACAAGTGGCTCAAAAATAGTATTGTTTGCATTTAATAAAAAAAATTCTTCATCGTTTGGAAATCATATATACTAATTAAATTCATTGTGTTCTATGTAGAAATTCAAGACTCTTGTTCCCGTTCTCGACTTGTCCATCAATTTCATAAGGAAAGACCTTGCCATAGGTCGAATTTTATTTAAAATGTTTTTTTAATGTAAAGGTTTATGGCCTCGATTTGATCTAGAACTGATATCATATACCATTTTCTACCTCAATTTTTATCACAACCGTTGTCTAAAGTTTGCCTTTTTTTTAAATGTGGTTTTGTTTCTGTGACATCCTACGTCACAAAAATCACTGAAACAAACCTGCATAATATATAAAATATGTACATCACAAATACAAACCAAAATATATTTTTTTATAAAATAGAGAATTATAACCATATATATTTCACATAAACTCAAATTTTCATATTCTAATGTACATAATATTATAACCTAACATTTACATACTATTGTACAAATATATTATATATTTGGCAAGATCTTTCCTTATGAAATTGATGGACAAGTCGAGAACGGGAACTAGAGTCTTGAATTTCTACATAGAACACAATGAATTTAATTAGTATATATGATTTTTAAATGATGAAGAATTTTTTTTATTAAATGCAAATAATATTATTTTGGAGCCACTTGTAATATAGACACGAATGATTATCGTTATCCAATTCATTACATAGTAACCACACTCATATGGACTGGTTTGTCTATTACACTACAATATATCATCACAATAATAATCAATTATCTCAAGGGGTTTTCACGTGTGCTCTAGTCTTCAAAAAATTAGTCACTATTTGGGGTGCTATAGAAAGGAAAATAAAATGATTTGGCCTTGTAGGACCCGTAACTAGTTTGGTAGGTGTTTTGTTTATTTCTTTTTCTACTGGGTAAAGGTGTCTCACTTAAGTATCTACTTTTGAATTAGTTGATGAGCTTGGTAGACCCATGTGGGTTCCACTTGTGGTTTTGTTGTAATTTGTTTTTAGTATTGGTTAATTAAAAAAAGTATTTAGTTTTAGTGTTTTAAAACTAATTATTTGGATTGGTTGATGCATATTAATGAGAATGTGTATGAAATTGTAATGTAAGTATAAACTATGTATTTTCCTTGTAATTCGTAGGATGTGAGAGTTTTTCATATTGCGAAATGATAAGGAGGCTGGGTCTCGCGTGGAGATAGAGATTCGAGTGTCACCCTTCCTCCTATGCGAGCAAAGAAAGGGTTGGATGTCTTGTCCAAAAAATTCGGCTCGCGCTGAGTATAGTGCACCGGTGCGTGTAGTGTCAGTGTTTTGACTCGTTAGTCCTTGATGAGTCAGGGAGATAGGCCTAAAGTTGCAATGGAGGACGACTCAAATCGTCTTGTTTTACGAAACAGGTTGAAACGACAAAGTGTAAGGAAACAACATTGGCTTATAAATGGTTTGGTTGTGATGTTGTTTCTGTGTTGAGATATGATGTGGTGACTTGTTGTAGTCTGAGTATAATGTTGTTATACTGTGTTATATGTTATGAGGTTGTTTCTGGTTGCTCACCCTTGCATGTTGTGGTTGTCGTTTCTTCCTACGATGATCGTACTTGTACAGGAGTAGATGGTGTTGCAGATGAGACTAGAGTGCAGTAGACTGGTGTGAGACGAGAAATTAATTACTTTGGGATTTTTAGTCATCTTGGTGTTTTAATTTTCTTTTCAGACTCATTGTTTTTGTAAAGAATATGATTCAAGTTTTCATTTGTTGTAAGGACATCGTTTGAGTTTGCGTTTTTCTTCCATGATGATAATTTAAAAATAATTTTGAGTACACGAAGAAAACATTTTTATATTTTTTGCATGGTGAAACTTTTTATTATCTTTTACACGTGGCATCCTACCAGGGATGTTAATATCGTCGGTAGTTATAAGGAAAATTTTTCCCTTGCAACGGTAGGATGAGGTAAATAGCTTGTCACAGTTATAGTAAAGGCCCTTTTCATGACAAGCAACTATGTCGTCTAGGCTAAGGCGACGAAAGTTGACATAGGTTGGGGTGCCGACAGGTGTGGGTTGAGGCAGTGGAGACATAGGAAGTAGTATGTAAACTAAGTCTCAGAACTTAGGGTTCGGGGCAGAAAGTAGTATGTAAAATTCGACCTATGGCAGCGATTCATTTAGGAATCGAAGCATAAAATGATTTATATTAGCGATTCCAATAGCAACCGCTGCCATAGACCCTATCCGATTTTAAATAATTATTTAATTTTTAGGATTTATGATAGGAGTTCTTGGGAAAAGGTAGAGATCAAAGTGAACACGACGATAGCGTGTAGGAGACAACATGTCAACGGCTTCTGGGAGATAATAGCGTGTCGAAGACAAAAAAAAGAGAAATGAGAGACTATGCATGAGGATTGGAAAACGAAAAACAGAAGAGGACTGTGTGAACTACTTTTGAAACAAGACATAAATTAGGGATTTAGATATACTATGACTAATGTTGAACTAACCATAATTGTAAAGTCTTATTATGACGAGGTAGAACCTAAAATTTTAAAATAATAAATTTGCAAATCTTTCTATTTACATATTATTTATATTTTTCTTAACGTGAAACTTTCAATTCATCATACATTTTTTATAAAGTAACAGGGAAAAGAAATAAAAGTGTGCATAGATATTGATCGACTAAAACAGATTTATTATATGAGAAGCTTCCATGCAAACAAATATTAATCATAAATTGAACTTATCGAAAAAATTTATTGGGGAATTCGGAAACAGAAACATCACAAGAGTTCGTAACAACACCCATCAAACCATGAAAGAGCGTCATCTTTGTCTAGTCAAGCACTTTATTCTCTTCTGCCACCGACTGGACTGTTTTACAAGAAGGAATTGAAAGACCAGGAAAGAATGTCGTGTGTTTCAACCAAGTCACCGGTGGTACCAGAGAAACCGATCAGGACCCACTCTGACAAAACAGTCCCTAAATTGATGGGATACGATAAAACAACGGTGTTCGGACTCACAGAACTATCTGAATAAGCCACCGAGACACTCAATATTTTGGCGGAAGATTGATAGCTTATGCGTGCCTTTCCAATTGATCCTTGTTGAATATCAAGTGGCCATGGGGCAGTTGCCACGGACCTAATGGAATTAATGTCAATTCCTATGTGAGGAGAATCAGACTGTGGGAAGTTGGGGTCCCATTCATTTGCAAAGCTATCAAACTCAACAGCAACCACTTGGTTTAAAGAGGTGTTGAATGCTGTTTCGGAGTTGAAAAGTCCGAGGAAGCCACCGGTGGAGTTGTCAGGGAAATCAAAGTCGACTGATGCAAGAAAGAAGGTGAAGCCGTCGCCGTGCAGTGACGCACGATGTGTGTTGACAACGAAGGAGAACTCGGTGTCGAAGTCTGCGAGTCTTCCAGTTTTTGCGTCAGAGAGATGAAGTGGTCCAAAGTATGCTGCCAGGCCAACGCTTTCTTGAGTTGGATTGCCGCTTGTGTCCTTGTTGGTGAGTTGTAACACTCCATCTACTGTCTTGGCATCATCACCCACTAGTACGCTTCTAACACCCGGCTCAAAACTGGGTAGGTTGAAAGAAAACGAGTCTGATTTGACTGTGGAGATTAGCGAGAGGCAAAAGACTGAGAGCATAAGGAAAACAGTGAAAGGGTTTTGAGTTGAAGCCATTGTAGTGTTTCTTGTTCTGAATGATTTGTGAGGATGCTCATAACCAGGCATGCATCTACCTACTTATACGCCTCGGTTTTGCAGGGCTTTCAGAAAAATAACTAAAAAAATTCATTATTAATTTGGACTGTGTAGGCAAACTACATAGTTTTGCCGTCGTCAAACCTAGGCGAAAAGAGCGAGGAACGTTGTCCGAGATATCCCTGTCCTTCAATTCGACAGATTTCATGTGTTTCAATCAATAATTAATTAATCAATTATGTATACATTTTCAATTACCAACATATGGCTCATAACACTGTTAAACTATTCATTATCCGGCCAAGCAAACCACTTATGCATGCCTTGTTATTATCGACTAATAAGATATCACAGTTGTGTGTGTCTGTATATCTATATATATATATATATATATATATATATATATATATATGTATGTATAATTGGTAAAGGCTACTGATTAATATTTTACACATATGTGGTTCAGTGCAGTAAACTAAATTTGGCAGTTCCCTACATAAAGGTTCCATATTAAATAATGCAATGTTCACACTAGATCTCTGGAGTATGCATTCCTATAACTTCAAAAGAAGCTTTTTTATTTTTTTTAATTCAACACGAAGAATTCAAGAAGCAGATTCTTCACCGCCTTTAAAACGGCACTGGTGTAAGGTGGCACTGATGGATTTAGCTTCAAGATAGCATCTAAAAGTGTTCTCTCCCATTGAACCGTATAGACGATAAATTATAAGTAATAATTTCGCAAAGACTATTAAATATATCTTAAAGCTTAAATAAACGAACTGTACATCGGTGATCAATCCCCAAAACTCTATTTTCTTTAAAATGTATGAAAATTCTTCGAAAAATTACGAAAACAAGAAAAAGATAAACTTCTCTAAGAAAAATCGTTCAGAATTAATCCTATTCGGCTCAACCAATGAAATCCTTGCTTCAAATATATTTTATTTATCACTTTATATATGAGCACTATGGAAGTGTACTTGAAATCTTGTAACATATAATGGAATATTTGGATATTCTTGAACTTTGCTATAGTTTACAGAGATAACAATTTCTTTTTATGTGGAAGGCTAGTTAAATATGACATAAACTAGGTGTTACCAAATACCATATATACACTGATGACTTCTATTTTGTTTTAAAAGAAATGGCCAAAGACAACGGGATCATGCATTTTGCAAACATTACCAAAATGCAGGAGCATATTCCTCAAACTCTCTTTGTTATACCCTGATCGTTTTAGAAAGAGAGATATCCAAAGTTTTGCAGACTATCATGTTATATATGGACTTATATAATAAAATTTTTATAGAATTTCCTCGGATTTTCCATTGGCAAACGGCAGTATATGTCACTTGGGTGCCGTATATGGGAACTTGATTCCAACCTACATTCTTAGCTGGCCAAAGAGGCCTATATGTAACTTCATTCCTCACATTATTGCTTCCTGCATCACACAATGGCTTTCCCAAACTCAAAATCTCTAAGTCCTCTTACCATTCTACTTATCAAATTCCTCGTCCCTTTCCTCCTGCTTCAACATCACAGCGCACAAGCATCCCCGCTGTCCGCCTACGAAACCATTTCCTTCGGCTTCTCTTTTTTCGAGGAAGATGATATAAACATAGGATTATTGGGAAATGCCTCAATATCTGGTGGGGTTCTAAGGTTAACCAACACCGACCAACTTGGAAAGCCAGTTCCTCACAGTGTTGGTCGAGCAGTGCATATCACACCAATACACCTCTGGGACAAAAACAATGGAAACCTGGCGGACTTCAGCTCTGGTTTCTCCTTTGTCGTGAACCCTAATGGCTCAACCCTTCATGCTGATGGTTTTGCCTTCTTTCTTGCACCAGCCGACCTTCACTTACCTAGAAACTCGAGCGGAGGGTATCTTGGACTTTTCAGCCCAGAAACTGCATTGGATACTTCCAAAAACCAAATAGTGGCGATTGAGTTTGATAGTTATACCAATGACTGGGATCCCAACTCACCTTCTCAGTCTCCTCACATTGGAATTGATGTTGACTCCATTAAGTCAGTGGCAACTGTAGCATGGCCAAGTGAACTTGAACCGGATAATGCTGTGGCACATGCGAGCATAAACTATAACTCTGAGTCCAAGCATTTGAGTGTGTTTGTGGCTTACCCTGGGGACAATAGGAATGCCACTGTCTCTACTACTGTTGATTTGAGAACTGTTTTGCCTGAATGGATCAGAGTTGGTTTCTCTGCCGCCACCGGTGATTTGGTTGAAACACATGACGTTCTTAACTGGGTTTTCGAAGCAGCCTTGTAGATCCAGTCACTGTCAGTTCAAGCAGATTGACCATTAGCTTTCATTATAATCAAACGTTTTCATTCCTAGATTGTGTCAAATTTTTAATTTAATGTTTCTTGGTTTGCTTGATTGGTTTCTTCCATTCATAACTTGTCTTCCTCTCTTGTTTAATCCTTGGTGTTCTTCTCTTCGCTAACCAGCTTGTATTACGTATGGTTTTTTTAAAACTTCAACCAATATAAAGTTAATGAGATATTTAATATATGAACTATCATTTCATGCCCAGCATTTATGAAGAAAAAGGGAAAATTTCACGTTTTAATATTGTTCATCTTGGGAATTCTTTAATTTTATTTCTGGTTACTCAGCCGAGTGTATTGTTGTAGACTTGTAAAGCTCTTCTGTTCTTATTGTTATTTTGTTTCCATGTTTAGATGTTTACGAGCATTCACTACGGTGGGAAAGATGTAACCATGAATTTTGGTGAAGGGGAGACTTATAAAAAAGTTTTTGGCCCCATTTTTATTTATCTTAACTCTTGTCCAAACAAAGCTCGGTTTCGGTCTCTGTGGTCAGATGCCGTAAAACAGGTGCTTATATCATTACCCTTAACAACATTCCCTTGTGTTTGCTTAATAAACATGATTTAGGTGCAGTGATTAATTTACAATGTATGGTTTTTCTTTGATCTATCAGTTATTCAAAGAAGTGAGAAGATGGCCTTATGATTTCGTTGGATCGAAAGATTTCATTCCACCCAATCAACGGGGAATAGTGTCAGGAAAACTACAGGTCCAAGATCGGTATAAGCCAACGACTTACTTAGATGCATTTAAATTGTTTTCTAACATATATAGAATATCTTACAAAGAAAATCGTAATAATTCTTGCTTTAGAATAAGGAAAGCTCAACCTGCTAAAAATGCTTACGTTGGACTAGCTTTGCCTGGAAATGCAGGATCATGGCAGAAAGAATGTAAGGTACAATATATGAGTTTGAAAATGTTGTACCTGGACTCAAACTGATAGAAATGGACACTTCTTAATTGAAAATGCTGTACCTGGAGATTACAAATTATATGCATTGGTTCCTGGTTTTATTGGAGATTATGTATATCCAACAAAGATTTCCATCAGACCAGGTAAAGTATCTTTGTCTCTTATTTATGTTAAATATAGAATAGTTTATATGCATGTTATTTTTGAAGAAATTTAAAACATTAACCCTTATAACTCGCTATTTAGACAACGAATATTGTGTAATGTACTTGTAGGGTCAAACATAAAGTTGCACTCACTTGTATATTATCCTCCAAGAAATGGTCCAACTCTTTAGGAAATTGGGATCCCTGATCGCTCAGCTGCAGAATTCTGTGTACCAGACCCTAACCCTGGGTTCAGAAACAAACTATACCCCAACAATGGCCTAGACAAGTTAACCAAAACTAATTATCAACAATGTTTTAACTTCTATTATATATGCAATCACTTTTTCAGTTTTTCAAAGTATTTGTACTGTGACAGGTTTAGGCAATACGGCTTGTGGACACGTTACAGTGAGTTATATCCAAAATGCGATCTCACTTACACAGTCGGTGTTTCAGACTATAATAAGGATTGGTTTTTTGCTCGAGTTACCAGGTAATGTCTATAACTTGTAGAATTTTCTGTAATTGTCATCACGAGTTTTCTCCTGAGTTACTCTGATGTATGCAAGAGCACAGAAGAAAAAACATTCATGCCAACCACATGGCAGATTCGATTCCACCTTCAAAATATCACAAAGGGAGGAAACTACACACTACAATTGGCGACTTGAAAAGTACTGTCACGAGAAAATTTAACAGGAACACAAAGAGAAGTAGAGAATTTTCAGAGAGGAAAGTAATTTCTGCATAAAGTCTGCCCTCCTCTTTCATTAACAATGTGCTATATAACATGCATTTTTTGGCATAACTGTTTGACATGGAGAAAAATTAAAAAAAAAGTAAATAAGCAAGATTCCTTCCCCATCATGTCCTCGTAACACAATTTCCCTTTGTGCTGAGACCAGGACGCGTCACAACAAAATCAGAAAAACGTTGAGGCAAACGTGATGCTCTGTGTGGCCTTCCTTCATGTGTTGTGACCTCAACTGAGTCTTGTGGGGTCCCCTCAATTGTTTCAGTGATTATACCAATAGAGTCCCTAGTATTAGTGAGAGGTATTGGGTTATCAATCCTAACATCTCCCCCCGGTTCGAGTAACACCTTGTCCTCAAGATGGAATTGGTCTTTGAACTGTGACCATGGTTCCCAACTAGCTTCTTCTAGGGGCATGCCTTGCCACTGGACTAGGACCAGAATACGCGAATCCGCAGAAGATGAATCCTGTTTCCAATCAATAATGGCAGTGGGTTCTAGAACTGGTTGGTTATCATGAATCTCTGATGGTAATTGGAGAGGAGAAGAAGGAAGGGGTCCCTTATGAGGTCGTAACAGACAGACATGGAATACATTGTGTATTTTTACTGTTGCGGGCAATGCCAACTTATAAGCTACTTCACCGATCTTGTTGGTAATTTGGAATGGCCCAAAATATCGCTTCTACAATTTACTCGAAGATGAGCCAGTGACAGAGACTTGACGACGAGGTCGCAAATGAACATAGACCCATTCACCAACGTTGAAATGGAGATCACGTCGAGAGGAGTCAGCCCAATGCTTCATTGATTCTTGGGCTTTCTTTAAGTTGGAACTGAGCTTGCGTAAAATTTCTTCACGAGAAGAGAGTTCATACTGTACTGCAGCGTTAGAAGTGTCAAAAGTGATGATTTTAGGCAATGTTGGTGGTGGAAAGCCGAACATAATCTCAAAAGGAGTGAATCCCGTAGAGGAGTTGAAAGAGGTATTGAAGTTCCACTCTGCCCAAGCTAGGAATTTGCCCCATTGAGATGGTTTGTCATGAACGAAGCAACGTAAGTACTGTTGCAACACTTTGTTTGCCACCTCGGTTTGCCCATCAGTTTAGGATGGTAAGTTGTTGACATTCGAAGCTTAGTGCCATTCAAACGAAAGAGCTCCCGCCAAAATTTGCTAAGAAAAATCGGATCGCGATCCGAAGTGAGGCTGTGAGGGATGCCATGATGTTTACAGACAATATTGATGAACAACTCAGCAACTGATAAGGCTGTGAAGGATCGGGGAAGCAGACCAAAGTGAGCCCCCTTTGAGAAACGGTCAACCACCACTAAGATTGTTGTGAAACCTTTATATGATGGAAGACCCACAATAAAATCCAAAGAGAGGTCCTCCCAGCAATGCGAAGGTGGTGGTATTGGTTGCAAAAGGCCTGGAGTTCGCTGAGTAGGAATCTTTGTCTATTGGCAAACTGAGCACTTGGCTTAAAAATCCTGAACATCCTTACGAGTAGTCCTCCAATAGAATTGAGCTACTAACCTTCTAAGTGTGCGAGCAACACCCGTATGCCCATCCATTGGTGTTGAGTGGAATTCATAGAGGAGTAAGGGAATAAAAGGATTGGAGGAAGGTAGCCATATCTTGTTCTTGAAGGTGATGAAATCCTGGTGAACTGTGTAGTGAGGAAAATCACTTGGTGCAGTAGAGATTTTACCCTTAAGATCCTGAAATTCATCATTCGCAGTAAGGGAATATTTAAGGGCATCCAGGAAGTCAAGCTGAGGAATGGTCATGACCATCAAGGAACTCTCGGTAACATCAGTACGAGAGAGGGCATCAGAAGCAATGTTAGATTTTCCTGCACGATATTGGATTTCGAAGTCATAGCCAAGCAACTTAAAAAGATATTTCTGTTGCTCTGGGGTGAGGACAGTCTGATGCATAAGTTCCTTGATGGAACACTGATCTGTTTGGATTATGAAATGGCGGCCAAGCAGGTATTGACGCCACTTCTGGATAACAGATGTGATTGCACATAATTCTCTTACATATGTGGATGAGTTGCGCAATTTGGGACAAAACTGCTTGCTGAAATAAGCGATTGGGTGACTCTCCTGAGATAAAACTGCACCCATTCCCACACCTGAAGCATTAGTTTGAATAACAAATGTGGATTCAAAATTAGGGATCGCCAGTACAGGTTCCTATAAGAGTATTTGCTTGAGCTTTTTGAAAGCAGATTGGGCCTCATCGTTCCAAAGGAATGCGCCTTTTTTTAATAGCTCGGTCAAAGGATGAGCGATGGAGGCATATCCATGGACGAATTTTCTGTAGAATCCAGTAAGGCCCAAGAAGCCTTAGAGCGATTTGATCGTAGTAGGTTTAGTCCAAGTGCGAACTGCTTCGAGTTTATCAGGGTCGGGCTGTACCTGCTGATGAGAAACGATATGCCCCAAGTACTGAATAGAATGACGTCCAATCAAACACTTGCTACCTTTCAACTTAAAATGGTTTTAATGCAGTAGATCAAATGTGATGTCAAGATGTGTAATATGAGAATCCAGAGAAGGACTATACACTAGAATATTATCGAAAAAAACAATGATGAACTTACGTAAGTGAGGTCGAAAGAGATCATTCATCGTTGCCTGGAAGGTGGAGGGGGCGTGATGCGGCTGTCGCGACCCATCAAATTTGATGTGCATAAAGAATGCAGTATAGTGCTAGGAAGTGACTCCTAGGTCGTCTCTCAAGGACCAAATGTGGTTCAGTCAATTGGTCGAACATGTAGTGGGGGGTTTTGAAAGTGTTTTTGTGATTCGAAATGAACTACATTAAAACTGGAAATTAAATACAACCAAACATAATTGAAATAAATGGACAAAGCATGAAGACCGAACAGTCCTACAGATGACCGAACGATTCTACATTGAGACCGAATGCTCTCTAAAGCAAGTGAAGAAATTGGAAATTCAAGAAGATAAAGAAGTCGAAGCAATTAAGGCTACTAAAATGCAATGCTTGAGCTAAAAGTGAAATGCTCATTTCAGTTTGAAATAAAATTTCAAGGAAAATTCATAAAGTGCTTGAGCCAGTTAAAATGCATGGATACTTTATAGAAATGCAACACATAAACAAATGGAAAATGGCGTAAATAAATTTAAATGCAACAATGCTACTGGAATAAAAGAAGCTATGCTTTATCTAATAAATGAAATGCAATATTCGGAACAACTAAGAAAGCAAGAAAGAAAAGCTGTGCTGAACCCAATTTAAGAAAAATCAATCTCCGTGCTCTTCTAAAAGAAATGTTGGAATGTGCGTGATGCTTTTCCTTTTGCTGGACGCCGTGCACATCGCTGCAGCTGCTCCAATTAAAATCAAAATTTCATTCATGAGTCACCATGCTTCCAACGCTGGACGTGAACCTCCAATTGAATGCCTCGTGTCCCACCTTTTCTTCATTCTCCGTGCAGCACTTCTCCTCAAAAAGAAGTGAAGAAGTCTTCTCGGTGGCGGCGTGTGCTTTTCTTCCTCCCATCATCAGCAGCTGGACGTGTCTACAGCAGCGAGCACACCACAATGCTGGACGTGACAGCAACTTCCAAATTCATTTATGAGTCACCGTTTCATTCTCCATAAATTGAATCAACATTTTTAAAACAAACACGTGTAGTGTTCCAGTGCAAATAACATCCTAATCAGTGCAGGCTTGAAGCTAATAAAGATAAATAAAACCCTTGGAGTTAACACCTCATGTGCTGGAATAAAGAAAAACAATGCAAAGTGCTAAATAAATTCAAAGCAGCGAGAGTGAATAAGAATGTAACAGCGTGCACAAGCAAAGCAAAATAATGCTTCATTCTCAAAAGAAAAGAAAATATGTGCTTCTCCATGTTGGACGTGACATTGATGGACTGAAAACTTCAATCAAAAAGTGCATGAACCAAATAAAAAGGGGCCATGAGTAAATCAGCAAACCGGAGTAAAAATCAGCTCTCATTCATCATATTGAAACCAGTGTTCAAGCCAAAAAAAACCTGAATGTGGCGGCCCCCCTTCTCACCAAGGTCGTGAGTTTTCTTTTAATGAGGGTGGGGTCCACACAAAAAATCCTAGGGTGCCAAGTCATCCACCCCCACTTTTGGGCCTAGTTCATTTTGTCAAAAATTGGCTCAATCTACAAAAGTTAATCCAAAAGCATTCTACACTACTAAATTACAATTTAATTAATTCTAAAATGTCTATGTGAAGAGTCTTGAATTTATTTGCATTCTTCTTGATGTCCCAAAATGTATCTCCAAATTTTTTCCTGCAATCAATGATGAAAATAATTAGCTCAGATAATTCAAATTAATTAAAATAAGAATTTCTGGTCAAATTAAGCACAGTTAGCAAAAACGGAAAAATACTGGACGTTTAAGCACAATTCCCTGATTAATTCTAGCGCAATAAACTAGGTGAAGTCAAGAAAATATTGACTCATCAGGGCGTTACAGAGCCCGAAAGACATAACTCTGAACTCAAAGTGACCATTATGAGTAAGAAAAACGATCTTCCTTAAGTCCTCGGGCACCATTAAAATCTGATGAAATCCCGAAAGGAGGTCTAATTTCGAGAACCAACAGGCATTACCCAGCTCGTCAAGAAGCTCATCAACAGTAGGAATTGGAAATTCATCTTTCATGGTGATGGAGTTTAATGCCCTGTAATCCACGCAGAAACGCCAAGTGTCATCCTTCTTTTTAACCAGAAGGATTGGGGAAGAGAAAGGACTATTACTAGGCACAATAAAACCGGAATCCAGCATCTTTTGAACCTGAGATTCGATTTCATGCTTCTGAAAGTGAGGGTATCGATATGGGCGAACAGAGATGGAGAATGAATTTGGGGTGAGGTTAATAGAATGGTCGGTAGGGCGTGAAGGGGGGAGAGCTGTAGGAATGGTGAACAGTGAGGAATATTTGGAAATAAGACCTTATAATTGAGGTTCAGAGGCGATGGGAAGCAGCGGGTGTGTAAGGGTTGGTTCGGGATCAGAGGTAGTGTCGTGGGGGTATGGTAAAGGTGTTGGGGGGAGAGGTTGTAGGGAAAGTTGGAATAGCGTCTCTACTCTATTGGTGGTTTGCAGTCTTTTGAGTTGATGGGCTAAGATAGGTATGGGATTTGAGTCCTGGTTGCCTTATAACTCCACTAAGGAATTGTTCCACATAAAATGCATGAATGGGCCGTTGTAGTCCATATGGAAAGGGCTAATCAATTGTAGCCAGTGTACCCCCAATACAACATTTGTGCCTGATAGGTCTAAAGGGTAGAGATCAATGGGGAATTGGTGTTGGGCTAAGTGAAGGGTAACATTGGGACAGAAAGTCGAACAAGGTAAGAAATCGCCATTTCCAACCATTACTCGTAATGGGCTTGGTGTCGGTTCTCTAGACAATTGTAAAAATTGGGCCACTCGGTTTTGAATAAAATTGTGGGTAGCCCCACTATCCACCAAGATCTGAACACTGTACCCATTTATGGACCCTATGACCCGAAAAGTGCGCGGGCTCCACTGGCTGGAGAACGCATGAAGGCTAATGAGGCCTGCCTCTAGTTCGTGTAGCTCAGGAACGGACTCATCAATGGTTACGTCTGCCTGTGGGTCATCAGTGTCGAAACAAGTAAATAAGAGGAATTGAGGTTTCCAACGATGACCTCTAGTATATCGTTCATCGCAATTGAAACAGAGGTTTTTGTCCCTCCGAGCCTGCATCTCAGCTTTAGTGAGTCTCCGAATGGGTATTTTTGTGGGTGGTGTAGGGAGAAGAGGTGGAAGCGGTTGAGGTCTGGGCAAGGTAGATGAGGTGGGTGACATGGGTGGAGGGCGGAAGAATCTAGTGGGTGTGCTTGGTGTGGGTTTGGATTTGTCATCTTGAAGTTTGGCTAAAGCAATGGCTTGGGGAAGGTCTTTCGGTTGAAGGGTTGTGACCTCACGACGAATATGTGGTTTGAGTCCCGAAATAAAACAACTAAGGTAAAAAGAAGGAGGAAAATCGGATATACGATTGGCAAGAGTCTCAAACTCAGAGAGATATTCATGGAGTCCTTGGGTTTGTGAAAGCTTACATATGGCAGCTGTGGGGTCTTCATACTTGGATGGTGCAAATCGCAGTTCCAATGCGCGCAGAAAAGCCTCCCATGAAGTGAGGAGACCATTGTTAAACATCCATTGGAACCATGCTAAGGTTGGGCCTTCAAGATAGAAGGAGGAGACCTGTATACGCTACTCAAGTGGTGTTTGGTGATATTCAAAGAATTGGTTCACCTTGAATATCCATCCTAAAGCGTCAGACCCGTCAAAGGTTGGGAGATCGAATTTGATGGGTCGTGGGATGGTGTGGTGGGTGATTGTTGTGGGGATTTAGATTCAAGTACAGTGGTGCGTGATGAGATATCATGAAGGGCATTAACAAAATTTTCTTGGGATAAGAGAAGTTGTTCGAGTTGTTTGTTTATTTTAGAGAGTTTGTCAGCGTGAGAAGACGACATGGAGTGAGTAAGCCGAATGAAAGCACCAATGAAAGGTACTGTCAGGAGAAAATTTAGCAGGAATACAGAGAAAAGTATAAAATTTTCAAAGAGGAAAGTAATTTCTGCATAAAGTCTGCCCTCCTCTTTCATTAACAATGTGCTATATAACATGCACTTTTTGGTATAACCGTTTGACATAGAGAAAAATTAAAATAAAAAGTAAATAAGCAAGATTCCTTCCCCATCATGTCCTCGTAACATAATTTCCCTTTGTACTGGGACCAGGACGCGTCACAACAAAATCAGAAAAACGTTGAGGCAAACATGATGCTCTGTGCGACCTTCCTTCATGTGCTGTGACCTCAACTGAGTCTTATGGGGTCCCCTCAATTGTTTCAGTAATTATACCAGTAGAGTCCCTAGTATTAGAGGTATTGGGTTATCAATCCTAACACCATTGCAGCCGCTACTAGATCTAAATTGAAGGTATACACACCAATTCATTTCTTCCATGATTGATATTTTGTTTATTTTTCTCTGCTACGACTATGGTGGCTAACGGTTTTTGAGATGAGTGATCAGGTTAATTAGGTTGAACGAGGCGAATGCAAAGCGTCCTCACTTCTCAACCAGGCTAATTGTCGATGACAATGCCATAGCAAGGCACGAAATCCATGGATTTTATGAGTTGTATAGTGTAGTTGTAGGTAGTGATCAATTGGTAAAAGGGTTAACCCACTACAAGCTAACCGTATTTTTACAAAATTATAATTTTTTTTTCCTAAAAGACTGAACGGATTTCATTCAAGTTAAGGTCGTTTATTCGTTACAGTGAATTAAACAAATTGATACATAAGTGTATATAACATCATCACTTGTAATGTAAGTTATTTTTAGTTTACGTTTTCTTTATTCATTCTAGAACTCTAATTTGTAGAATTTTATTAATGAGAGATATAGTAAAAATGCATTTTTCTATTTTTCATTCAACTTTCTTTTTTCAATTTATTTTTTTTTCCTTTTTCTTTCTTTTATATTTTCTTAATGGTTAAGTGTAAAAAATGTTAAGATAAGGTTGTTTAAGCAAACCTTGTTTTAAAGTTTAATGTAACGTTTAAAATGAAATAATGCTTAATCATCTAAGACAGTATGTTAGAAGTGTTAAACACTATTCTTTAAAGTATCTAAACGATCTAGAGTATCTAATAACTAAGATTGTCTAACACATGCCTGATAAGTGCAAAACGTTATAGAGTTCATAACAGAGTATCTAATTGCAAAAGCGTCTAAAAGAAAGTTAGACCATCTAGGACACTTATAATCTTGCTAAACTTTATACCCTAAATGCTATATCCTAAATGTTTTAAAAGTTACTCAAAATAGACAAGCGTTAAACGCTAGTATAAGTATCATGCCTAAACATTTAAATAATGCATGAAAGTACAAATACTCTTTTGTATGTTGTGTGTTGCTCTATTTTTCTATACAGATTATCAACTTTATCATAAAATCTGCTCAGAATCAGAACGATGTTAATATTCAAGGAATGTCTTTTACATGCTTTATGCATGTTCTTTTCGTACGCTTAACACAGTTGCTTTGTCAGGACGCAACATAGCTTCTAACTAGACCTTAAAGGGTACATAAAAGTCAAAAGCTTTGAGTAACATATATTTTCGAAGAAATCTATATAAAGGAGTTTGCATGAACATAAGAGAAGAACTTTTGGTATTAAGAATATTGTTACGCTCTCTACTCTGTTTCTAAGCTCTTTAGTCTTATCTTTGAAAAGATCTTTTACAAATTTTAAAAGTTCATTATAATGATTTTATATCCTCTCAAAGAGAGATATCTTCAGTCTTATAAGATTTCAAAAACATATTTGTTGCTTTAGATTCAAAAGTGAATTTAAACATATTTGTAAACTAGGAGTGTTGAAACTCGTCTAATCAGTTTGGTTAGTTTGTAAACCAGAAGTGATTACACTCATTTTTAATGGAACTCCTAAAAAGGTTTTAGGGGAAGAATTTAACGTAACTTAATTTGATTAAAATAGTATAAAATCATTGTATGTTTTTCTGCTTTTATGCTTAAACAAGTTTTCCATTCAAAACTTTTATTAAACCTAAGTTTTTAAGTAGTGTTGCATACTATCTAACTCTTAGAGAGTAATATTAAACACTATTTACGAAAAAAAAAAATAAAACACTGTTCAAACCTTCATATATTTCAAAGAATCTTATAATCATAGACAAAACCTAGTCTCTTTTATAACAGTAAGTTTCTATTTTAATTTTATTATTTAAAATCATATAATATTTCACATCTATCACATAATTAAATTAATTTATCAATTAATTCTAACATTTTTTAATTATGATAAACTTTTATTTTAGTTTTATTACAACTTCCCATACATAACTAATATATTATTTTATTTTATTAAATCAGATTTAGACTTATTATAATACTTCACTTAATTAATTTATCAATTAATTCTAATATTCTTTTAATTCCCATACCACATAATTAAATTAATTCATCAATTATTTCTAATATTCTTTTACTTCATGTAATGTTATAACATTATATTATTTAATACAGTGTATATAATAAAAAAATTCAAATTAAGATCATAGTATAAGAATGGTTATAGTCAAAATCCATAATTATACATAATACATAGAATAACTGTTTTTCGTAAATTTATGATAATATTTGTTACATATGACTATAATTACTGTTATAAGTTAAGATTGAAAGTTTCATATTTCAACAATGACATTTACAAGGGCAGTTTAAATCTTTGTTTGAGAAATTTTTTAAGCTTTATTAAGAAATTGCATTAAGTTATTAAGAACACTGGTTCAAACTACTTCGTTAAGTTATAATATTAAAAGTTAATTTAATTTGTTCACGAATTCAAAAATAAAATTATATTTTTCATTACTTCAAATAATAAATTGAAAGAATAGAATACACGTATTGTTTTTACTAAATTTTTAAAACAATTGAAATTAATTTTGAATGAAAAATAAAATTAACATAAATAAAAAATAAATACGATACAAAAAGGTTTAATAGATTTTTCTTAAAACAGTTAAAAATTAAGTTTGATTGAATAATAAAATTAAATTTAACAAAAATAACCAATTATTAAAAAAAATTAACGAGATAACAAAAGTAGTAAAAAATTAAAATACAATTTTGACTGAAGAATAAAAATTAATAAAAGAAGACAAATCATTAAAAAAATTAATGACACAAAAAGTTTAGAAGAGATTCTCAAGAGAAAAAAAACGCTTTATTATTAATAGTAACTGAAAATTAAAATATAAATGAATATATATATATATATATATATATATATACTAAAAAAATATATATACGTTCTTATTTGACTAAACTTTATTTGACTTATTTTAATAATTTTGACAAGAATCAGTTAATTTGATTAAATTATTTGACTTATTTGACTAAATTATAAATTTGACAAGAATCAGTTAATTTGACAAAACTTTACGTAACTTATTATTTTATTTGACTATATTTATTATAATATGACAAGAGATAATTAAAAAATTTAGAATTGATTTTTTAAATTTTTTTCTATATTATAGAAAATATAAAACGAAATTTTTTTTTATAAAAATTAATTCAGATAAAATTTAAAATAAGAACTTCTTTGACGAAGCATTTACATATTAATTTATACACAAGTTAATTTTGTATTTTTTTTCATTTTTTCCCTTTAAAATAGTTACAAAATGTTTGTAAAAAAATCACATAGTAATTAATTTTGTAATAAACTAATTTTTGTTTTTTAATTTTCAATAAAAAAACAATATACGATTTAAAATAAAAAATATTTTTTTTAATCCTACTATTAAATTTGAGAAACTAAGTTATTTTGATTCTGTAAATAGAAAAAATAAAAAAATGTATGGGATTGATTTTTCTTTTTAATTTGGATAGATGAGCGAAATTGACAACTTAATTAATTGATATATTATATATATATATATATATATATATATATATTTTAAGGTATATTATCTTT
Source organism: Vigna angularis (assembly GCF_016808095.1). Lineage (NCBI taxonomy): Eukaryota > Viridiplantae > Streptophyta > Magnoliopsida > Fabales > Fabaceae > Vigna > Vigna angularis. The sequence goes on along the minus strand of NC_068979.1, from coordinate 21,229,865 downwards.
ATTTTATATTCATCTTTTATCTTTAGTTAGTTTATTATTAATTTTTATTTGTATTTTGGGTTTAACCCATATTTTTTCTATTATAAATAGAAGACTCTATGTGTATATTTAATACAAGGGAGATTAATCCCATATATAATTTTTCACTATATTCAACATGGTATCTAGAGTCAGGTTCTTTTGAGTACACAAAATTCTTGTTGCCTCTGCCACTACACCAGCAGTGGCGCCATTGTCTATAATTGTCACTAATGGAGTTCTAGTTTCGACCAACGATCACATGGTTTTGATTGTCTCGGCCAGGCAACCATCATGCCATCAACGACGCCTTCATTGGAGCTCCTACGTGCTCTTAGCGCCTTTTAAAGTTGTGGATTTGCTCCTTTTTCTGTCATGCATTGTGACATGTCTCACAGCGATTTAGAGCATCGAGGTCGCTCTTTTTTCTCTTTCAGGTTCATCGTGTGTTGTCACACGTCTCATCTCCTCCAACTTCGACAACTGAGTCTACCCTTCCAAGTGCCCTTCGAAAAGGTATATGTTCTACTCATAATCCTCTCCATATTATCTTGCTTTAAGTTATCATAGATTGTCTTCATCTTTTTATACTTGCCTTTCCTCTATTTCTTTTGTGACCATCCCAAAATCTGTTATCAATGCCTTAGCCCATCCTGGTTGGCGTCAGGCCATGCTAGATGAACTAAGTGCTCTTCAGAGTAATGGAACTTGGAAGTTTGTCCCATTACCGTCTGGAAAATCTGTTGTTGGTTGCAGGTGGAATTTTGCTATCAAAGTTGGTCCTAATGGAACTATTGATCGCCTCGAAGCTCGTCTTGTGGCCAAAGGTTATACACAAATTTTTGGGTTGGATTATGGTGATACTTTTTCTCCAATGACAAAGATGTCATTTGTTCGTTTATTTATAGCCATGGTAGCTCTTCAACAATGACCTATCTATCAATTAGATGTCAAAAAATGCATTCCTTAACGAAGATCTACAAGAAGAGATTTATATGGAGCAACCTCTAGGATTTGTTGCTTAAGGGGAGTCGTCTGGGTTGGTATGTCGTCTTCGCAAATCCTTTATGGCCTAAAACAATCTCTAGGGTCTGGTTTGGAAAATTTAGTAATGTTATGACTTGGTGTGAGGTAGATCATTCAATCTTTTACCGTCACTCGAGTGTTGGATTTGTCTACTTTATAGTATATATTGATGACATTGTTCTTACAAACAGTGCTAGTCATGACATCTCTTAGATGAAACAACATCTTTGCAACCATTTTCAGACCTAAGATCTTGGCAAACTTAGATATTTCTTAAGTATTGAGGTGACACAATCCAACGATGGTATTGTTATATCTCAAAGGAAATATGCACTGGATATTTTGGAGGAAACTAGGTTGATGAATTCAAAACCTGTGGACACATCCATGGATCCTAATACTAAACTTCTATCAAAACGGGGAGAGCCTATGTCAGATCCCAAGAAATATAGAAGACTAGTTGAAAAATTAAGTTATCTTACAATTACTTGTCCTGACATTTCCTTTGTAGTTAGTGTGGTAAGCCAATTCCTTAATTCCCCATGTGAAAATAATTGGAAAGCAGTTATTCGTATATTAAAGTACATTAAAAGATCTCCTGGAAAATGGTTGTTATATGGTTCTAGTAACCATACAAGAGTGGTTTGTTATTCTGGTGTTGATTGAGGCAGGATCTCCTTCTGATAGAAGATCTACTACATCTGGATATTGTGTCTCCATTGGTGGTAACTTGATCTCATGGAAAAGCAAGAAATAGAGTGTTGTGGCAAGAGCTAGTGCAGAAGCAGAATATAGAATTGTGGCCTCAACCACTTGTGAGCTTGTTTTTGGCTTAAGCAATTTCTCAGAGCGTTACAATTTAGAGATGTCATTGAAATGACGCTTATATGTGACAATCAGGTTGCTCTTCATATTAGTTCTAATCTTGTCTTCCATGAGAGAACCAAACACATTGAGACCGACTGTCATTTCATTCGAGAGAAAATTGATTCTAGAGATATCAAGATTGAGTTCGTCAATTCAAGTAATCAATTAGTAGATATTTTCACTCAGTCTTTATGGGGACCGAAAATTGATTATATTTGTAACAAGTTTGGTACATACAATTTGTATGCACTAGCTTGAGGGGGAGTGTTAGATTTATTATCTTTATTTTATATTTATCTTTTATCTTTAGTTTGTTTGTTATTATTTTTTATTTGTATTTTGGGCTTAGTCCATATTTCTTGTATTATAAATAAAGAACTTTATGTGTATATTCAACGACGCAAGAAAGATTAATCTCATATATAGTTTTTCACTGTATTCAAAACATATGTATTTTCACTTAAGAAATAATTATGATTAATCATATTTATTACTAGAAATCCAAAAGAACATTCATATTTAATTATGTATTAAAACAAAATAAAAGAAGCGTATTGAAAATTTCAGGTTTAATTTAGTTATTCACATTTAGGTATTTTATTCATTTTAATCTTAATATATATGTTTTTATTTTTTTTTTTTTTAGTTTTTAAAAAATTCGATGTGATTCTTTTATGAAATTGACTTGAAAAGTATAATGTGGTATAATGGTCATTTTTAATATTTTGTAAATTCTTTCTCCACCTCACACCACCTTGCACAACATTTCAAATGCAAGGCCTAAACTTTAAATGGAAAAGGTCTCAAATAAATTGAATGCAACATTAAACCAAACTTTTCTTTCCTTTAAACACTCTCCCAATCACAGAAACCTTATGCAATTAGAACTTATAGAGTTAATAAAAGATAACTTTATTACTAATAAATATATCCGTGTTTATCATTAATTGACTATATCAACCACTAATATTAATTAAATACATTAAATGAATTTTAATTTTCTCCAATTAATTAATACTAGCTACTCCTTATGTAAAAAGATATATCACAACCATAAATTTATCAAATAACATTTGTTTTAGAAGAAAATATACCAAACTTTTCTTAATATAAAATAGTTGTATAAAAAGCTTTTTTTTTTTTTGCAAGTCAATCAATTAAAATTGTCTTTTTATTCACAGAGAGTTGATATGAATAATTAAATGATATTCTGATTTGAGTTTTATGTGTAACATATAGAATTTTTTTTTAAATTTAATTAAGTTAAAGTAAAGTTAATGAACTGTGATTAATTTTAAAGAATAAATATTTTACTAAATTATTTAATACTATAGTATGATTATAATAATTAGTATAGGTTGAATAAAGGATATATATATATATATATATATATATATATATATATATATATATATATATATTTGAGTTTTATGTGTAACATATAGAAATTTTTTAATTTAATTAATTTAAAGTAAAGTTAATGAACTGTAATTAAATTTAAAGAATAAATATTTTACTAAATTATTTAATACTAAAGTATGATTATAATAATAGTATAGGTTGAATAAAGGCTATATATATACACATGCAACTCTCACTGTTTTAAGAAAAGCACATAAACTTCTTTATGCCCTTCTCTGTAAATCTTGATAGTCACAGGTTCATATCATTTTCTAATACGATATCTGTTTTTTTTTTCTTTTTTTTTCAGGATATTCATATGAGAATATGCACATAAAATTGAGAGACTAAAATATATTCTACAGGAATCTTTTCAACCTATTTTTCTTGTATTATCTCATTTTCTTGATTACATATATCTACCATTTGTTATATTTTTCTTAGTTTGCGCTATGAAAATGGAGAAGTACAGTAATCTTGTAGCACAGTTCTTTGTGTCTTTTCACTCATTTAAGATCTATATATACAAAACCTCCTCAAATTCAATGGAATAAATTTCAACCTTTTTATACTATATTTTTTCTTTTGTATCTAGTTGATTTACTTAAACTGTCTTTCAGGCTTACAAAATATTAAATTACATTCCTATTTTTTCATTATATAACTCTTCTTTTTGTTGGTCTGCAGAAATTGTTTAATTGTTTCAACAAAGAACAACTCTTTGTATTAATATATATATATATATATATATATATATGATAATTTATTTTTGTATGTATGAAAAAGTTTTAAAGGCACAAAATTCTTTTTATCAGTAAAATTATTATAAATCAAAATCAGAGTACGTTTTACAATCCTTTAACAAAATATTTATATATGAATTTAATTTATAGATTTCCTTAATCTTTTGGATTTTACATAGAACAGACATTTGGTTTAGAAAAATATTCCACCACAAATATATAATTTTAACTTCAATAGATATGTTTCTAAAAAATAGTTAAAATCATAAATAGAAAAAACACACCAATTTGAAATAATATTTTAAAAAAGAGTAAATTATAAACATTTTTTTTAAGTTTTCTTGGATTACACTATTATTTTAGGTGTTTTAGTTTTACACAAATTTCTTCTTTATTTTTAAAACATTACGTTGTCCATTTTCTATATTATATACAATCATTTCTTCAAAGTTTACATTATATATTTCTTTAAATTTTAAAAAGCATTAGACTTGACCCTTAAAAGAGGTTACCATAAAAAGTATAATTGTAATTTTGAAAAAAACTATGATAAAAAAGGAACAGGGGTATAACTGTAATTTAAAAGTTCAAGAAATCTCAACACAATTGAAATAAACTCGCACGTACATATACAATTCACTAAAGTTTTTATTAGAAGTTTTTATAACCTTTTATCTTTATTTTATTTTTTTAATTTTGTGCGGAATTATAATAATTTTCTTTACTGATTTTGGTGCAAGCATTGTGTTATTGCTTGCTAAAGGTTATTGTCAAAGAAGAAGATAGAATAAAAAAGAGAGAATAATTTGCTAATTGAATACACAGATCGGGTACGCATTATCTACTCATTTCCTTTTCATTGTTTATTTATTTTTCTCCATTTTTTTCTTATTGGAGGTAAAGATTAAGATTAATTAACTTCTAAATCTTTTAAAAATTAATATATTTTTAATTGATTTTTTTAAAAGAATTTATTTTTAAACTTTTTATATTTTCAATTAAATAATTATTATTTAATTTTTCTATTAATTAGGTGATGTGAATATTATTGTATATTGTATTTAAGATATTAGTAAATTTTAATTAAAGTTAATTAATTTTCTTAATAAATTTAATATTGTTTCTTAATGCACTTAATGATGAAAAATTTATTAAGAAAAAAAAATTAAGTGCATTATTAAGAAAAAAAATTATTAAGTGCATTTCTCTTGGAATTGCCTAATTTTTTTAAAAAGTCAAAATACATTTTACAATTACAATAAAGTAAAATATATAAAAAGTAATTTTGATTTTAAAAGAATCATTGAACTTAATTATTGTTAATAGTTTAACTAAGGCTTTAAAATGCCAATATATATAGAAAAGGAAATAATAGCAATATTGGTTGTGCCCACTTTGATCTATTGGTCATCTTCCTGGAGAGTAATACTAGCCTCCTTTGTATGATAAATGCAATTCAGTGGTTGAATTTATAAAGACTTTGCATGTTCACATTAATTTAATATATGTTAGACATAATATTAAGAAATTATATAGATGTAATGTATAGTAACAACTTTTGTGTTATAAAAAATAGAAAGTAATGTATAGTAACAACTTTTGTGTTATAAAAAATAGAAAGTTAAAATTTCCTAAAAGTTCACGTGGACTTCTTAATTCATATTTAATATATGAGATGTTTCTCTATTACCACCTAAAAAGGAAAGAGTAAAGAGTAATGATATTATGACATATTTTTATAGGTAAAATAGTTAAAATATCAAATAATCTTTAATCAAGAAGGAAAATTTGACTTTGTAATAAGGTAACGTAATTCCCTTCCCACGTTTTTTTTAAGAGGTGCATATATTAAGGATCCAAAGAGATTTATTATAGAAAAACAATTGCAAAGAAAAATATCTATCATCAAATTTTCATCTCTGTACGTATATGGTTTTCTGCAACTCTATTATCGCTTTGCGAAAGTCAAGGTTTCTGTGTGTTCTTTCAGAATTTGAATATTAGATTTATCCTCTCTCTTTTTTTGTTCATTGTAAGTTAGTTTGTCACATGATACTATGGAAATGCCCTCACAGTTTTTTTTTTTTTTTGTTTCTTTTTTTAACCAACAGCTTAGTAAAACTCATTTTGGCATTCTTTGAAATATTCTTCTGATCTTATTATAACCAGTAATGAAGCTTTCACGTTATTTGCAGGTTGATATTGATAGAGATGATGATGAAAACTCATATGAGGAAACAAGTTCTGCTCCAATGGTGGTTTAGAATGGCTTTGCTTCTCAGCTTAATCTTTTTCGGTGCCTGCTCTCGAACTTTTGAAACTGTCTCGTTTAGGTTGTTCCTACTCTCTTTTTTTCTTCATTCAAGGTCTTTTTCTCTATGCTTATCTTTGTGTGACTGAATAATAAAAAAAAGGAAATCATAAGATGAGAAAAACCTTTTGAGTAAATATCACCTCGAGATAAAATACAAATGAGAAATGAATTTGTTTACATAAGATATTGAAATCACGGTAAGATATATAATGTTGTTGTTCAATTCTTTTTAATTTTTTACTTAATACGATACTTACACTCACATCTGAATATTAAAAAATTATTGAAAAGTATTAATACATAAGAAGAGAGACTAAAACTCATATTAAATTTTTATATATAATTAATAATATGCAAAATAATAAAATACATTAATTAAAAAAGAAAAAACTTAACTAACTATCAAAACTTTTTAATTTTAGAAAACTTCAATAAAGAAGAAAAAACCAAACAACTTAATTTCAATATAAACTTCTATTAATAATAATTAATGGGTACTTAATAAAAACTTCCATTAATAATAATTAATAGATACTTAACTAGAAGAGAGAACCTCATATATGAAATGTTGTATTAAATATTTTTATTTCTATACATAGGATATTCTAGCTGTTCTTTTCTTATTTTCTTTTTTATTCGTGGGTGCCTTCTTTTATTATCTCGTAATCACAACTCATAACAGTCATATTATTTTAAATTACATAATGAATTGATAGTATAAAATATAAAAAAATATGTCTTTATTAAGTCAGAATGGATCCAGTAAAAGAATACTAAAGGGGATTTTTTTTTAGAAATGGAAAATAAGTAAATTTTATGTTTTTTAGTTTGATTAAAATAATGAAAAATTAAATAAAATAAAGATATAGTTTTAAAACGAAGATAAGCAAGAAATTATCATTCTTATCCGAAAAATCAAATCTCAACCGCAGTTTTTCAAGCATGCAAAATGAAAACATTTTGAGGTCAGTTCAAATAGCTAGATTTCCAAAAACGTTCTTTTTCATTAATTACAATTCTAATTAAGCACAACATATAGCTGGGACAGGAGAAACCATAACGGTTTTGTAGAAATAAATATTAAATTGTATATTATCATTTATATATATATATATATATATATATATATATATATATATATATATATATATGCATAAATTGCAGTTTTTTCATTTGAATGGATTTAGGGGAGTGTGATTGAATGAATTTGAAAATAAATCTTTTGTTGTTTATTTGAGTGAAGTTGGAGGTAAGCGAGAGTGAATTTGAAATTAAATTTTTTTAATCTGTCACATTAATCAAATCTTACACTAATTCTAATTCTCAGACACTTTACTTCCAAATTCACTTTTATTTATCTCCAAATCCACTTAAGTAAACCACACAAAATCTACCTTTAAATCCTCTTAAATTCATTCAATCATTCTCTCCAAAATTCATTTAAGTGAATAAAGTCTTACTTTGCATATTGTATATAACGTTTTTATATCTATTTTTCATTTTTAAGTTACTCATTGTTTTATCTTTTTCTAATAAAAAAATTGTGGAAAATATTTCAGTTAAGTCTCAAGTATTGTCCATATGTTCCCTTTTTTATTTGAATATAACTGCAAATGACAACGTCAAACTTTGAAATGACTTGATTTCATTTTTAACTTTCTCCTTTTCCTGCGATACTCCCACTTGCAGAAGAGGTTTGAAGACTACTCCTGCTGCTGTCAAGCTGAATAAAAATGAAGACCAGGTGATAAATATTCTTTTTAATGATAGAATTGATTCAGGATATTGAAAAAAAGAAGGAAATAGCCATTAATTTTGGCCTGAATTTTGTCGTCAAATACATAGGTTTTAACAGTGGAAGTCTTGAGATGATTTTCAGGTAGTGATTGGAAACGGCATAGTTTCCCTCAATTTGTCAAACCCCCAAGGCTATATTATTGGACTATACTATGACGCAACTCAGAATATACTTAGTCAAAAAAACGGAGAATTTGATAGAGGGTATGTGCACATCTTACAACATTATGCTAACTAAATTACATCCCAGTTATCATCGATTTTCTTAAAATGTAAATCATTGAAAAAAAAAGTTAATTGATCCACATTAAGTCATGGCTAGTTTTACATATATACATAACCTGACTACATATTTATAGGTACTTGGACGTTGTTTGGAACGACGCAGGAAAACCTGGGATCTTTGAGAGGTACACTTTATTTGTATTATTTTACAAAACATTCATTGATTTTCTCTTCTATCTGCAAATTTGATCAACTCCATTCTTGTATCTGCTTAGTAATATGATATATCAATAATAAAAGTGAATATCGAACTTAAATTCACTCATTCGTGTCATTAGTTCTCAGTCACTATTCTTTGCTAGATAGCAAAAGCAATAATAAAGTAACGTATGCATTGCATGCTTTATGCTCTGTTGCAACTCCAGATGCTCTCTTGCAACTCCATAGACAAATTAATAACTGACAGGGAAATGTTTCTTTAACAATTTTTGATAATGTTTTTATAACAGATGTGATATCTTGTGATTAGTCTGTTTCAAATATACAGGATCAATAAAACAGTAATACTTATTTTATTGTCAAAAAAGTTGTTAACTTATTATAATCCTAATTGATAATGTGCTGCAGAATCAATGGGACAAAGTTCTCAGTAATTGAAGCAAGTGATACTGTGGTGGAGGTTTCCTTTTTAAAAACATGGAATGCTGCCATGCAAGGCACGAGTGTCCCCATAAACATAGACTTAAGGTGTGGATTTTAAACCTAAATTTTTCCTACACTTTGAAACAGATGCAGAATTAGCTCCTCAGCATTGTCCGACATAAACGTATTTTGTTGCAGGTATATATTGCGAAGTGGTGATTCTGGATTTTATTCATACGCAATATTTACTCGTCCACAAGGATTACCTGCAGTCACGGTTTATCAAATTAGAATAGTTTACAAACTCGACGAAGACAGGTAACTAGCAAACTGTTACTGTCAGACAAGTTAAAAAACATTTGCCTTTGATTTTGGAAAAAATAACGTTAGTAATTTTCATTCCCTCGTAAAAAACAATGTTTGATTAGTTTGAAGGTAGTAACATTTTAAAAGTGGAAGAGTAAAAAACAATGCGTAACTTATTACCAACCAAAACAATGATGCAGGTTCCACTATATGGCCATATCTGATACAAGGCAAAGAAGGATGCCAACTCCAGAAGACAGAAGAACGGGCAAGGTGCTGGCGTATCCTGAAGCTGTTCTCTTAACCAATGCAACTGACCCACAAATTCGAGGAGAGGTGATTCTTTCTTTGGTTATGCCTCTGGTTGAATTGACATTGATTTTTTCTATTTTTCTTTTTGTTGCCTTTAATGTGTGTGAACCGAAGAGATGTTTGTTGGGTTTAGGTTGATGATAAATATCAATACTCGACAGAGAACAAAGATAACTCTGTTCATGGGTGGATTGCAGAGGATGATTCATCACCAGTGGGTTTCTGGGTGATAACTCCCAGTAATGAGTTCCGCAATTCTGGGCCCGTTAAACAAGAACTCACTTCTCATGTTGGCTCAACTTCTCTTTCCGTAAGACCTAACAAATCCCTGAATTCATCAACAATTCCTTATTAGAGTTTCCTCTTGTATTAAATAGATAATTGGTATTAAACATGTTACAGAAAATTATAATACTATGTTAAACATGTTTGAATATTATCATCCAGATTAATACTACTAACTTTTTTATTTTTTCTGTGTGCAGATGTTTACCAGCACTCATTATGCTGGCAAGGAGGCAGTCATTGCATTTGATGAAGGGGAGACTTATAAAAAGGTTTTTGGGCCAATTTTTCTTTACCTTAACTCTGCTCCAACGAAAACTCAGTTTAAGTCTCTGTGGTCAGATGCTGTAACACAGGTACTTATTGTTACCTTTAACACTCACATACGATTATTCATTGTACATTATTCCAGTAAAGTATTAACACGATATATTGTTGTTCTTTGGTAAATTAGTTATCCAACGAAGAAAAAAAATGGCCTTATGATTTCATCGGATCAAAAGATTTCATTCCACCCAGTCAACGGGGAATGGTGTCAGGAAAACTTCAAGTTAAAGATGGGTATATATGATAATAGTTTATTTGTCTTCATTTCATTGTTTGATTACAAAGAATCAACTAACAATATAGGTGAGCTGAATTCCTAATTGCTTTTTCTAATTCATCAGGGGAGGGACGGCTGAACCAGCTAAAAGTTCTTACGTTGGTCTAGCTTTACCTGGAGATGCAGGATCATGGCAAATAGAAAGCAAGGTACAATTGGTGTAGGAGTCAATCAGTTTTATTTTCTTGAACTTTGAATGGCTAGTGAAGCATTCAGCTGAAAAGTGTTTGACCTGTACATGATATTCACAGGGTTATCAATTCTGGACTCAAACTGACCAAGATGGAAGCTTCTCAATTACAAATATTGTACCTGGGATTTACACCTTGTATGCATGGGTCCCTGGTTTCATTGGAAATTATAAATATGAAGTCAATGTTGATATCAAACCAGGTAACAAATTTCTTCTTCTCTCAAGTATGTTAAGTATAGATTTCCAAAGATTTAAACTTGTGGAGCAATTGATTCATGGCCTGGGATTAGAATATAGATAACTTTTGTTGCCTTACTGAAAAGTTAGTTTTCAGCATAAGGCACAGTAAACCTGTGCATAGTTAACCCTTCAAGCTCTAATTATTTGAATGTAAAATCGTTTGTGTGATTTTACAATTTCACTTAATAATTTAAACTTTGGAGATGTTAGTAAATACCCAAATTAATTATAACTTGTTTCCTAAGATAATAACTTGCATGTAAAATGTGCTGTAGGAGGCAACATCAACTTGGGTTCACTTGTATACAATCCTCCAAGAAATGGTCCTACTTTGTGGGAAATTGGGATCCCAGATAGGTCAGCTGCAGAGTTCCATGTACCAGACGTTTACCCAGAGCTTGAAAACAAATTGTACCTAAATGATAAAAAAGACGGGTTAGCCCAAAACTCATTGTCAACAACAAATTTTGACACTTTATTTTCAGTTTTTCTGAAAGTATTTCTACCGTGACAGGTTTAGGCAATACGGGTTGTGGAAACGTTACACTTATTTATATCCAACAAAAGATCTCATTTTCACAGTCGGTGTTTCTGACTATCATAAGGATTGGTTTTATGCTCAAGTTACCAGGTAAATTTTGTTTAACATGTAGAAATTTTATGATTGTCATCATCAGTTTTCTCTTCTAAATTACGCATTGATGCATGCAGGAGCACAAACACGAGTAAATTCATACCAACCACTTGGCAGATTCAATTCCAGCTTGAGAATATCATAATGGGAGCAAACTACACACTGCAATTGGCCTTGGCATCTGCCACTAATTCTAAATTGGAGGTAGAAAAATTTACTTTGTCCATAATTGATCTTTGTTTTCTGCTATGACTGTGGTGTCTAACTTGTTTTGGGATGAACGATCAGGTTAGGTTCAACAACCCGAATTCAAACCCTCCAGACTTCTCAACAGAAAAGCTAATTGGCTATGATAATGCCATAGCAAGGCACGGCATCCATGGATTGTATGAGTTGTATAGTGTAGGTGTAGATAGTAATCAATTGGTAAAAGGAAAAAACACCATCTATTTGACACAGTCAAATGCCAAAACTCTATTTGAAGGAATTATGTATGATTATATTCGTTTGGAAAGTCCTACAACTAACAAATAAATTTAGTTGTGCCTTGAACTTGTAGTTGAGCAATCATTAGGATTCTCTCTTCTTGTAATTTGCAGAGAAGCACAACATCTGCTTTGGCTATCATATAGGAATCATGAAATCATGATCAAAGAATAAAATCACTATTTTCATTTAATATACATGTGCCTTCTTGCTTGTTGTATTTTTATTACGAAAAATATTGATATTAAGAGATGGATACGTTGCTGATTTTTTCTTATTATTATTCCATGTGCTGATTAAAAATAATAAGAGAAATTCATTAAAAATTTGATGTATTCAGTGCTTATACTAATGTAAAAAGAAGCTTCCGTAATGTCAAATAATAACAGTTAAAAAATCAACGTTGTAAAATAAGCCCAGTGGTATTTTGCAATTTCAGCAAACTTTTTCACAACAACAGTTTTAGTAACTATCGTTAAAAGTGCAAAATGATGACGGTTATATTAAGAATCATTGTTAAAAGTAGGACAGATAATAAATAACAATTGTTAAATAAAGAACCATCATTTAAAGTGTAGTACATCATTATTCATCAAAAAAGAAAAGAAAAGCGTGAGCTTCTTTCCCCAACTTGACTTCTATCTGAGCATTTTTCTCTTCTTCTGTATTTTTATTTTCTCTTCGTATTAACCTTCATCACATGTTGCAAAATACTATCGATCTTGTTGCACGTTGTGAGTCTATGTTGTATCATGTTATAAGTCACGCTACTAGACTCTTTCATAAAGCTCCCTACCTGTTGTGAGCTCCTTTACAAAGCTCTCTGCATTGTGTCACAAAACTCTTTGTCTTGAGTCTCCTCCTTACCATAAAACCCTCATTGTGAGCTTTCCTCCTCACACTGGTGTCACAGCCACCATTGTTGCAATAGTTGGTGATGAATCACTATTTTGTACTATTCACTTAACTTTTCGCACCATATTGTATTAGTGAATTGTGTTTAATTCTTCATTATTGTCTCATTTTCATTATTTGGGCTTAATTTGACTAATAATTCTCATTTTAATTAATTTGAATTATTTGGTCTTAATTATTCTAATTATTAATTGCAGGGAAAAATAGGAATCATATTTTTGGACAAGAAGAGCTTGGTCACATCAACATTATAGTTTAATTTCGTTTTGAATTCGTTTATAATGTAATTGGGTCAAACTTTATGACTTTGGACCCATTTTTGGTCAACATTTAGAAGAAGCCCATTTAGAGGATATTTTCGTCTTTTGGGGTTTTTAAATACCCAAATCAGATTTAGGTCACTTCCTCTCCCCTATTTTCACGTTTTTTCTCTCTAGGTTTCCTAGCATTGGGCATTTTCCACCCCCCCCCCCCCCCGTTGTGGGGGGTTTAGGTTTTGTTCTCTTTTGCCTATTTTTGTATTGAATCTCATTTTTATTGCAAATTAATTTTGTTTTCTATTTGTACTCTTCATTCTGCGTTTTTTATTTCATTCTTGCGTTAGCATTTCTATTTCGTGCAGATTTCCAGCTTCCATTTCCATTCCAGCGTTTTGAATTCATGTTCTGTTTCGTTTTCCATTTGATTTTCGCATTCCAGCTTTGATTTTCGTTGTGCATTTTCGTCCTGATATAATATTGATTTCCAGTACTGTATTGCTGTTTGGGTTTCGTCTTTAATGTTAGCTTATATTCGCTTGGTTGATCATTAGCGAAATTGCATCGTTTCCTTGAGATTTCTAGATGGTAATTATGTTTCTGTTGCTCTGACTTGGCTAATATTGAATTTGTTTTGTGCTTGCGATTGGATATACGCTTAATTGCTTAATTGGTGTCTAATCTTCGCTTAGTTGATGAAACTGTATGGTGTAGAATTGGTTGAATATTAGCATTGCGTTTACTTAATTCGCTTTTATGAAAATATGGTTAGTCTTCGCTTAGTTCGTTAACTTATGTTCGATTAGGAGTTAGAGTAGTGTTTATTTGTTGTTAATCTGTGATTGGAATCATTGTAATTGAGTTAATGACCAACTGTTTAAAATTATTGTTCAATTCGTGTTTTAATTGCTTTATTTCAGTTCACAAAATCTCTTCACAAAACCCCTCACTAAGTGTTCGACCTATTGACTGGACCAATATTTGGTCCTTGAGAGAGGACCTAGAAGTCACTTCCTAGTCTATATTGCACTTAATTGCATATTAATTTGACTTGGGTGCGACCTCGATCAGTTGGTTACGCCACCCGTTTTCACTACTCTGACCATAAAAATGTGTGAGCTTTTCTTCCCATTTGCATTTTCTCTTGCTTTTATTTATCACCCATTTTATGATTTCACACAATTGTGGCTATTGTTGGTTACTCCAAATGTTCCTATTGGATTATTAGGTTTCCTACCTATTTGGAGAATAAGTCCAAATAATGTGGATCATTATGTCTCTCTTTATTTCGGTGGAGATGGATCAGATTAATATGGCACATTAGAGTCATTTGAAGAGAAGAAAAAGTCGAGAGAGAAAGGAAGAGAGAAAGTATTTCCCGCATAATACAAAGTCTGCACTAGTGTTTTCGTCATTGCGAAGTCTTCATCGTTGGATCTAGCTGATTTTTGGACAATGGGTTCTAGACGTAAGGTTCTTCATTCTGACCGTTTGGATCGTTAATCAGTGGTCTAGTTTCGGAGAAAATAGTCTCGCATCAGCAACTTTATTTTAGAAAAGTTTCATCTTCTTTGTTTTCATTTGTAAGCATTTGTACTTATTTAGTTTGACTTATTGAAAACACCATTTGGTGTTTTTTTATTGGAGACTCTTTTCTACCATATTGTTGATCATAGTTGATTTTTTCTTTGGTCCAGATAACTCTTGATTTTTACCCTTGCTTTGAGGGGTTTTCCAAGTTAAAAATTGTTGGTGTCTCTTTGTGCTTTGCATTCTATTTTTATTCTATTAGTTTGATGCTCCTCGCAGATTATCGCAAGAAGGGAGGTAGAATTTCTGCAGCGTTATTACTCTTTGTTAAGTTACTATTATTTTTGGCTTTTCCCATCAAAGTGGTATCAAATTTAGCTTTTTGGTTAAGGGACTGTTTAGCTTGCGTGAATGATGGAGGCACATACTAAATTGATTCCTTTGAATGGAGAAAATTATCACCTATGGAAGGGCAAGATGAATGACTTGCTATTTGTGAAAAATTTGCATCTTCTTGTTTTTGCTTCCAATAAACCAGAATCCAAGTGAGATGAAGAATGAGATTTTGAACATTAATAGGTATTTGGATTTATTAGGCAGTTTGTTGATGATAATGTTTATAATTTTGTTGTTAATGAGACACATGCAAGAAGCCTATGAGATAAGCTTGAGTCCTTATATGCTTCTAACTCAAAGACTAATAAATTGTACTTGTTGGAAATTTTTTTGCAGTTGAAGTACAAGGAAAGAACTCCTATTTCAAATCACTTGGGTGAATTTCAAGGATATTATGATCACTTAGCAAGTGTGAGTATAAATTTGATGATGATCTATTGTGACTATTCCTATTAAACTCTTTACCAGATTCGTGGGAGATATTTCGGATTTTGATGATCAGTGCTACCCCTTGGTTATATTTCTTTGCAAATGGAAGAAAGTGGTGCACTTAATGAGGAGATAAGAAGGAAGACACAGGATAATTCATCGCATTCAGAAGTGCTTGTTACAAATAATAGGGGGAGAAGCCAAAAGAAAGAACAAAATAGTGGTAAAGATAAAAACAAAACAGGGCATATAAAGAATAACTATATTTTTTAGAAGAAAGAAAGCAAAGACAAAATGGGTAAGCAAAGAGAAAGAGATCATGATTATGGGATTATATTATTACTATTACATGTGGTGACATATTTTATTTTCGTGATTATGACATTATTAATCTTGTATCCGATGAGAGCATATGGATAATTGATAGTGGTGCTACAATGCATGTTACATACAAGAAGGAGTTCTTCACATTTTATACACCTAGTGATTTTGGAGTATTGAAAATGGATAATGATGAGGTGTCTAAGGTTATTCGTGTTGGTGATGTTCACTTGCAAACCAACATAGGGATGCAGTTGTTTCTTAAAGGAGTTAAACATGCTCTAGATGTTTGCTTTAACTTGATTTTTGTGTAGGTACTTAATGATGATGGATATGATAATCACTTTGGTTCTAAAAAGTGGAAGCTCACCAAAGGTAACTTGATTGTGGCCAAAAGGGAGAAAAACATTAAGCTTTACTAGACAAAAGCTTTAGTTGCTAAAGACAATGTGAATGTCGTGTATATGGAGTCATCTTTGTGGCACTGAAGGCTTGTGCATATCAGGGAAAAGGGACTTAACTACTTAGCTAAAAAAGATATTTCAAGATTGAAGAATGCATAGTTAGAGAAATGTTCTCATTGCATGGCTGGTAAACAAACCACAGTATCCTTCAAGAAGCATCATTCCTTTAGGAAGTCGGAGCTGCTTGAATTGGTGCATTCTGATGTTTGTGGCCCATTGAAGGTAAAGTCTTTTACTGGTGCACTTTACTTTGTTACTTTTATTGATGATTTTTCCAGGAAGCTTTAGGTCTCTATAGATAAAAGACCAAGTGTTGGAAAAATTTAAAGAAATTCATGCTTTGGTTAAGAAGCAGTCAGACAAGAAGTTGAAGCACATTCGTACTGATAATATTGGTGAATATTGTGGCCCATTCGATGCTTAATATAGGAAGTATGGTACTACACATGAGAAGAGTCTTCCCCAAACTCCTCAGTTGAATGGTTTAGCAAAGAGAACGAACAAGACTTTGATTGAAAGAGTTAGGTGTATGCTTTCTAAAGTAAAATTGCCTAAGCATTTCTAGGGTAAAGCATTACTTACAACAGTGCATGTCATTAATCTAAGTCCTGCAGTTGCTTTGAACTCTAAGGTACCAAACAAAATTTGGTTTGGCAAGAATGTTACCTATGATCATTTGCGGTAAAACATTTGTTCATGTTTGTTGAGACTTTATCTCGGCAAGTGCACTGAATCGCATCAAGTAATAAACCGCTAAGTTCAGATATCGTTTCCCAAGATATTTGTTCTGATTTTGCTAATTGTATAAATTTACCGATTTAGCTACAATTACGAAGAAATTGATTTTTCTACACAATAAAAATAAAATTTTAGAATTACAAATTGATAAAAACAGTCGAGTTTAGATTCATTGGGGTTGAATTTCATGTCCAAAACTCAGTGCTCTTTCCTACCAAACATAATTCCTCTAGAATCATGCATCAACATCATAAGCAAACAAGTCTCTAATTCCTTAGATGACGAGTTCTAAACCTTCCAACAAAAACTATAATCCCTTAGATGTTTTAGAATTCAGATTTGCATTAAGAACGATGTTAAAGATGCCCAAAGGCTTCAATCTATGTCTAGAATTGAATTTCCTAGGTTGTTCTACCTAAGTCTTTGATCTTAGCGTTTTCCAATTATTCAAACCACTCAAATAGCTATGATTCCCATCATAGGCATAAATAATAAGGATAGAAGAAAAGATTCATCAAGGATTAAGCATAAAACAGAGAAGTTTACATAGAGTTTAGAAACTTTACATCCAACCCCAATGAAATGGAGTTTTAGCTACACATGCATCCAGGAAGCAAGAATGCGAAGAAATGATGGATTTGATGGTGAAAATTGGTAGTCTTGCACCTTGGAAGCACCTAAACTCGAGTTGAAGAGCTTCTGCAGCGTTCCCACTGTCCAGATATGGTTTTGTTCACGTTTTAGAGGTATTTAAATAGACCAAATCTGCCACATCAGCACCGACAACGCTTAGCGCTGGGTCCTGACGCTCAACGCCAGATTTCTAGAAAATAGGCACTCAGTGTTGGAGTCTTAGCGCCCTGAGTGCAACTCTCGACAAAGTGTAGCGCTCAGCGCTGGGTTGGGTGCTCAATCCTAGGGTTTAGCGCTCAACTCTAGGCAGTTTTGATAGCATTCTAAAATTCAAGTTCATGTGCAATTCCAAAGGTATCCAACATGGGTATTTGCTTCAAATTGATATTTTATTGTCCTAAAACATGTTCCCTTGGGTTCTTGCTTATTTTTCTTCATCAGAATGACTTCCTATTCATTTATTTCATACACTCAAACACAGTTAGTAGAGGTAAAAACAAGTATATACTAAATAAAACACATGAAAACATGAAAACACACTAAACTTGAGGATAAAACAAGGTGAAAGTTATTGAGATGTTAATTTATTCACCAAAATATATACACAAAAACACGTGAAATCAACCGTTATCAATGTTCCAAAGGATGAAAGATCCAAGTTGGATGTGAAAACAAGACAATGCATCTTCATTGGTTTTTGGTAAGGATGAATTTCACTACAAGTTGTATGACCCTGTTGAAAAGAAAGTTGTTAGAAGTTGTGATGTTTAATTCATGGAAGATCAAACCATTAAAGACATTGATTAGGTGGAGAAGTCCACACCTAAGAAAGATGGTAGTGTGGCTGATGTTGATCCAATTCAGTTGTCTGTTAATAATTTGGATACTGATGTTCATGATGATAAGTAACATGGTGTCAACACCTTAAATTACACGAATTGTATAACTATTCTACAACCTATATATATATATATATATATATATATATATATATATATATATATATATATATATTCATATAACAGGCACTTCCAATACCACCATAAGCCATGATTTATCTCTAGGTTTCACCACTTACTATTATCAAAAAAATATTTACCAGGAAACTAACAAACTTATACTACCTGAACGAAGAACACACCATGTGACCCTGCAACTTGTGATTATCCTCTACCCTTGTTCCTACCATGCTTTACTATCATCTCTTGAGTGAGCTTGAACAAACCAAAATTTTCCCCATACCTTCACCTTTAACCCTCATTATTATTTACAACCCATCAAGTTTTATCTACTCGTCATAACCCAAGCACTCCATATTGAATTTTTTTTCTCTCACCCATACGTTACATGCAACACCCATGTCGTGAGTCCCTCTATATTAGGCATGTCTAGTGAAAATACAATCACAAGCTATCCTCATGAAGTAAAAGTTAGTCTCTTTATCTAGGTAAATGTTGGTTCCTTTTTGCTTGAGTTTCAACCTCTAGACCACCACCCCACTTAGTCTTCTTCTTGTCCAGATTCTAACATTGTAACTTCCTTCACCCTTTTCTTCTCTCTTTCTTTTTTTTTTCTCTTTACTTTTAACCTAATCTTTCTCTTTTAAAGATAAACCCTACTATTCTCAACCCCTTTCTTATCACTAACAAATTCTCCCCTTTTCAGTTTTTTTATCTCCAAAACATATATACAAGTATTTTAAAAAACTATTGCCCCCGAAGACCCTCACAGATTTGTTATTATAATGTATATCTAATACCTAATATAATATATAATATATATATATATATATATATATATATATATATATATATATATAAATCTTTTTTTTTCTTTTAAACATCTCTTTCTCTCTCTTAATTAATTACCCAACGCAGATTCCCTCCCCTTCTATTTTATGATCATTATCTAATACTCTTCTCATTAATTCTCAAATAAAGTGGGCCCCACCGTTAAAAAAAAATAACACAATAACATCCCTAAAACTTGGTGCAAAATGGATTTGAGCCCAGACCCTCCATTGCACGTACATAATAGGTTTAATCATTCTGATAGTCTCTATTTATGTTAGGTTTTTTCAAATAGATCTCTTATTTTTCTTCTCAATTAACTTTCTAAAAGTGCAAAATCAGTATAATTGGATTATTGTTGCTAAATTGGGTTAACATGGTTAAAATTAAGCTGAATTATCATTGTGGAATTTATTAATTGACGTGACACATTCAGAACATGTTACGTCAAATATGTGTAATTAAAGAATAAAAAAAAGGTTTCTGAGAATTGAATTGAGGGGATCAGAAAATTAAGGTTCATGCAAATGAAATTAGGGTTCATCATCTTCAACCTTTTCCCAAATTACAAATCCTAGAGATTCTAGGGAAGAAGATAAAGCTCGCGATGAAGAGGATTGATTTCGCAGGTTCATGATTGGGTTTGAAAGTGCAATGATGACGCGATTCGAAGGAGTTTTGGTTGGTTCTGTGTTTGGCTTTCAAGACCAGGGTTTGGGCCTTTCATTTGTGGCGACGCATGGTAGATTTTGATCCGAATTGGGTGCAGGTTTACATTTCATGGTGAGGCACAGAGGCTGTTGGGATTTTTTGTTGTTTGTGTTGTAGGTTTTGAAAGGATTCGTGAAGAAGGAGAGTCGAAGGTGAACTCGGAATGAAGAAGAAGTTTCGAGATTGGATTTTCGCGAGAGAGGGTTTTGTGGTAGCGCGTTTCGCCATTCTAGTTCTTTGGGTTCTCCTCTCTTTGCAAATGCTCGCGGATTTGGCTTTGCGAGATCGTAGGTCGAAAACGTGATGAAGGCACGACGGTGGCGCGATTTATGGTGGTTGTTTAAGTGTTGTGGAGCTCGCGATGGAGTTCGCGTGGTAGCCTGAATGAAGATGAACTTGCAGTTAGGGTTATTCATAGTGGAGAATAAAGGAGTTGTGAGACCGTTGTGGCACAATGAAGATGAGTTCAATTTGGGTTTTTCTGTTTGGGGTTTTAAGGTTCATCTTGAATTGGGGTTGATTTCTGTGTTGGTGGAAGGAGATGAACTTGTGCGATTTGCGATGGAGGAGAAGGGGATGAAGGTTCTATTGCGATGGTTCGAGGAAGACGAACATAATTTTGCGATGGTGGTGGTTGTGTGGTGGCGTTTTTTGGTGGCTGCCATGGACTGTTAGGGTTTCTAATTTGGGGAAAGGTTGAAGATGATGACATGACAGAATAGGGTGACAACTTTAGCTTAACATGATGACACTGCATCTGCCACGTCAATTAATAATTCCACTTCACAATGAGAAATCACCTTAATTTTAACTTTGTTAATCCAATTTAACGACAATGACCCAACTACACTATTTTTTTCACTTTTAGGGAATCAATTGAGAAATAAAAAATAAAAAAGAACCTATTTGAGAAAATTAACCTAGATAATATATAACATAGCTCCACCACTCTAGCATTCCCTTTCATTGATAAAAATATACACCACCTCATTATATAACCTAAACAAAACCATCATTTTATGCAACAAAACAATAAAAAAAACAATGGTAAAATAAAAACATTTAAATAAAATTATTTTTCCAATAATATTTTTACCAAATAACCAAATGCTAACTTATTTCTGATATTTTTTTCGACCCTTACAACCTGTGATATTTAGTATCTAACACAATTTTAATGAAAGTAATAAAAATTACTTATTATTTTATACTAATTATAATATCATTTAATGAAATTCACATTTTTTTACACATAAATATTAATATATAAAATAATAAGAATTCCATAAAAAATAAAACGATTATTTAAAAAATATAAAATATTTAAAATATTCAATTTAAATAAATAAATATTAAAATTTAATTAAAAATACTCATATTTATAAAAAAGTTGTAACTTAATAAACCTAAAAATTTATATTATATATATATATATATATAATGTTTTTATATTTAAATATTTTAGATTATGTTCGAATCATGTATCACACTTTTCATTTGAACTAAAAATGAGCTGAATTTTAAAAATCTCTCTCGAAATCTTTTTCAACATTTTCAAACCAAAATTTATATCTTTTAAATATTTTTAAACCAAATGTATATCTTTTAAATATTAGTGAAAAAGTTGAATCTACAATCTTTCACGCTTTCTTTCTAATTACCATTAAATTCACTTTATAGCTTTAAATCCTTTGAAAGTAAAAAGGCACAAAAGGATTTTTTTTATTAAAATGGTTACTTTTAAAACTATGATTAAAAATAAACTATACTTATCGTGTATAAATGGAATTCCTGAAAGTAAACTTTGATTTCGAAAAATCATTTCTGGCATTTTTAACACTTTCTCAACATGGTTGAAAATGTCACAATTATTTTTTCAGTACAACATGTTTTGTTTTTAAAGCTTGATAGATTAAAAATTTTATAGAACAATATTACATTTTTATATAAGAAGAAAAAAAGTCATACAGATAAGTACGTCATCTCATCCAATAAGAAAGTATTTTAAGAAATAAGAAATGAACCCCCACAGAAAGTTCCTTCCCAAGGAGTATATATTCCCCTGGTCTACCTTCCTTTAGTATATAATAAATTCTTAACAAATATAATAAATGAAGACCCACGCATAAACTTTCCTCACCAGGTGTATGTTGCCCCTAAGTGTACCTTCCCAAGTTTCATCTGAGTAAAAGAAAAATCACATTTTTAACCTTTTTTATTTATAAAATATTTTAACATTAATTAATGTTTTATTTTTAACCATTTTTATTTCTAAAATATTTTAACTTTTCATGAAAAGCACAATTTTAAAAAAAGGATATTAGTAAATTTATAATACAGTTAATTAATTTTCTTAATATATGTGATTTATTTTGTCAATGCACTTAAAAATTAGGCCAATATGCTCCTTGTTTATTTGGCATTGCATAATTTTTGAAAAGTCAAAATATTTTGACGTGTGCTAATTGTCATGTGTTGATTCTTTTCTAGACCTCAGCACTTGTCTTCTATCTCTTCTAGTATGATTCCTTGACGTTTTCTAACTAACTAGACATTTCACTTTCACATTACGTCATCAATTGTGTCCATTTCTTGTTTCTTATATTTTACATTTTAAAATGCATTTTTATTTAATATATCTTTTACGTTAAGAATTAAATTTGACATTTTCTTATTTTTTGTCTAACCTAATTGTTTTTAACGAATGTAATAGAAATATTAAAAAGTATAATCCAATAAAGTTTATTAAATTTTTTATTATAAAGTCATCCAAATTTAAATTTATTTGAGTATTAGTAATATGATTATTATTTATTATTATGTTATTATTAATTATATTGATATTATATCTTTGAAGTAAGTATTATTTTAATGGAACATAAGAGTTCTTTTTAACAGTATATCCGGTAAGATTATTTGACACTCATTGTGAGATCGATAACTGAATATTTGATCTCTTAAACACTATATTGTATAAGATTAGTCATTTCTTTTAGACCTCGATTAGGGATTTATGTTCCTACCACACTCAATAATCTCACATCATTTAGAAATTGAGGTCAAACGCAGTTTAAATACTCACGTGTCATTCCATCCTCCAATGCGCTTTTTAAAAATAAAATAGTGATTGACCTAATAATATTACTTGCTAGATTGGGATCGGAACAACAATGAAATTAATTTTAAACACATTTAGAATCATTAATTGTAAAATGTATAAAAAACTAATCTTGATTTTAAAATAAGGCTTAATAGCCTCTTTTTCCCCAGTTGTGCTCGGTTGTGTCAATTTGGTCCTTGGTTTTAAAAAAGTGTCTACTTGGTTCTGACTTAGTAAAATTTGTGTCAATGTTATCCATTCCGTTAAAAAAAACAAACGGAGTTAATAATCTGATGATATGGCAGTTTCTTTTCAACTTTTTTTTAATCTTTGGGCCACATATTCCCTCCTCCCACGTCACGTCAGCTTTGTCTTCCCCAAACAGTAGAAACCCTAATTCTTCCACCGTCAGCCAAACCCTATCCGCCACCACCACCTTGTAGCGCCGCAACAGTGAAGTCCAAACCCTATCCAACTGTGCTGCCACCACCCACACCGTCAATGCCGCAAAGAACCTGCAACCACCACATCATCTTTCACCAACATCGTCTTTCACCATCAATGCCGCAACCACCCACACCGTGAAACCCATCCACCACCATGAACCATGCCGCGTTGTCACCACCATGTCGCGTCGTCACCACTATGCCTAAAATCGCACAACCAGGTTCGAACCTACCATCCATCATCAATCTCGCGCAACCCAAATCACCAACAACAACATCATCTTCTTCCTCACGATTAAGACCCAGAAAAATTCCCAATTTTAAACACCCAATTCGCGCAAAATAGAAATGAAGGCTTAGCATGTGGCAGCCCTTCCCCACCCAAAAATTAGGGTTTCAGATTGGGGAAGAGTGCTTCTGCGCCGTTAACTCGCGAGAATTGGGGTTCGGCCTTCCCATCTGCGGTGGCTACTGGTAACGTGATGGTGTTTGGCGAATTGGAGGTCTTTTCCTTTTTGCAGGTGGTGAATTCAAGTGGATGGAGGTGCGAAGATGCGAACTCAGATCTCGTAGGATGAGGCTTTTTTTTCTGATTTTGTGGTTTGCATGTTTGGGCTTGGAGAAGGTGATGGAGGTGTGGTGGTTGCAGGTTCTCGTGATCCTGCAGGGAGAGGTTCGCTCTGCGGCAGCGGCGGCATGGCGATTTAGGGTTTTGCTTGGTGTGGTGATTTCTGGTATGCAGGTTTGGTGATGGTGAAAATTGGTGGCGGAGCTCACGGGTTTGATGGAGGTGGGAGATGGTGGTCGCGGCAGCTTGCGTGAGCTCGTGATGGATGGTGCCTTGCGGCGGCTTTGTAGCGCGGGTGGTGGTCTAATGAAGATGTTTCATGGTGGCGGCAGCGCATGATGTTAGCAGCGTCGTAGCTATTGACGGCGACGATTGTGGATAGTTCGTCAGTTAAGGATGGTTCGGCAGCTAAGGTTTGATGCTTGATGGAAGTTAGGATTTCTGAAGATGGTGATGACGTGGCAGCCAAGTTTATACTGTAAAATCCACCTCATCTCTCATTAACACGTTACCAATTTATACTACCATATCATCAATTCATTAACACCGTTAGTGTTTTTTAACGGAAGAGACAAAACAAACACAAAATTTCCCAAGTCAGGACCAAGTAGACACTTTTTTAAAACCAAGGACCAAATTGACAAAACCAAACACAACTGGGGACAAAAGAGGCTGTTAAGCCTTAAAATAATCATAGAACTTAACTTATTGTTAATGGTTTACCTAACGCTTTCAAATGCCAAATATGCCAATATATATCGAAAAGGAAATAATAGCATTATTGCTTGTGCCCCACTTTGATCTATTGTCATCTTCATAGAGAGTAAAACAGTATATAAATCATTTAGTGGTTGAGTTTATAAGGTTTGCCTATGTTCACATCAATTTAATATATGGTAGAAATAAACACAATTTCAGAAATACAAGAATTATATAAAACGAACATATGTATCATAAACACAAGACTTTTGTATTACAAAAAATAGAAGGTTGAAATTGTGTTTGTAAAATACGATTTCTTTATTCAAGCAAATTATATTTTACTTTTGTGATTTTTTTTACCATTTTTCTATTCTGGTAATTTTTTTAGAGAAATTACACAAAAGTGATAAAATTTGCTGGAAACTAAATTTCTTTCTTGATTAAAAGTAGGTTTTGTTTTTGAAACTGGGGGCAGGTTTGCAGGTTTTTCTTGCCTATTCACTTAGGAGATTGAAATTTAAATCCAGATATATTTTTCTAATGTAAGTCCTTTTAATATGTACCTTAATAGCATATTGTGTAGGCCTAACAAGAGGTGGGTCATTCAGTACTAACAATGACTAAATTTTCATTATTTTCTAATCCTAAGGATTAGGTATGTACCAAACGCCCCTCGCTTTACATGTTGGAATATAATTAAGCTAGAAAAATTTCGGTGTTTAATTATATCTATTGACAAATTGATATCATGCCACTATAGTTTAATTCTACGTACGTCGTCATTCTGGCATATAAGGATACGAAAGCCCTTAACAAAATCCCATATTATTAATGGTAAAAAGAAAGTCAATTTTGTTAATTGAATTTGCAGTTGTAAAGTGTTATTCAGTATTTAAAAAGGTTGTTACTAGGAGTTGGTTATAATTAAGTATCAACATTCATGAAACGTATTTTTCAAGTTTATTCACGTATCTTTTAGTTATGCGTATTTTCACACATATTTTTTTTAATTTTAAGTATATTTTTATAGTACGATATACTAAAAATTTACTTTTTTTTAAAATGTTAAATTCAACGTTACCCTCTTAATTCATATGATAGAAGCTTTTGCCGAATTTATCCTCATAATTATTTCTTAAAAGTTCACGTACATAAAAGGAGTATTTGTATACATATATAAGGTGCATTCACTTCCCACACGTTTTTTGAAGGGGCATATTAAGGTTCCAAAGAGATTTAATATAGAAAAACAATTCCAAAGAAAAATATCTATCATCAAATATTCATCTCCTGTACGTATTTGGTTTTCTGCAACTCTATTATCGGTTTTCGCAAAAAAAAAAAAAAACAACGGTGAAAGTCAAGGTTTGTGTGTTCTTCAGAATCTGAATACTAGATTTATCTCTTTTTTTCCGTTATAAGATAGTTTGCCGCATGATACTATGGAACAGCGCTCTCAGTTTTTTTTTTTTGCTCATTTTGGCATTCTTTGACATGTTCTTCTGACCTTTATAACCAGTAATGAAGCTTCAAGTTATTTGCAGGTTCATATTAGTAAGAGATGATGGTGGAAACTAATAATATCCAACGGTGGTTTAGAATGGCGTTGCTTCTCAGCTTAATCTTCTTCGGTGCCTGCTCTGACACTGCTGAGAGTGTCTCGTTTAGGTTCTCCCTACTCTTGTTTTTCTTCATTATAGTCAGCAATGTTGCTTTTTCTCTATGCTTATCTTTGTGTGACTGAATAAACAAAAAAGGAAACATAAGATGAGAAAACGCAACTCAGAAGGAAGACATCATGAAAAACTAACTACTTATCAGCAGTCATGTTAGTGTATGGTTTCTCTGTGACATGGTGCTTTTCACTTGCATCCATTACTTCATGGTAGAAAAAGAACATGTTTCAAGTTAGCCATGAAAAAGAGTTTCCATGCATTCTTTGACTATCTCAAATGCCTCGTTTATGTTTTCCTTTGTGTGATATTGAGTCTACACATAGATGGCCTGCATTTAATGACGCAAAATTTGATGAAAATGCAATTCACTATAACTTCTTTTAAGTCTCACCAAATGCATTATTCAAAAAGACACTTGATCATAATAGTATAGGCTGATGGTCTACTTCACAAACAACCGAATCTTCCTTTCAAAACATAACAACAATTTAAAGTTCACGCACCTAAAATTGAAGTCTGTCATTTTTCTCATTTATATATGTCTTACTTTGCATGTTTATATCTCCATCTTCATCGCTTTGCACTCATCAATATTCTATTTTTTCTCTCTCTCTTTTCATCTACATTTTATATACTAAAGATGGGACGTACATAAAATAGACATGGTAACGTTTAAATTACTGTTTTTCCTCCTCTCTTTCTCCACCAAGAAACCTTATTAATTTTAATCCTATACTTAAATATAAATAGTTTGAAAAAGAACTAGATTTTAAATAAAGCTATGTTAATTATATATATTGCGATGAATTTTTTTTTTACCTTTACTCCATATAACTGAATAGATATACGTGTGTGGGGACTCGGGCAGTTTTACATTAATTGATGCGCATAGATAGGTGAAAGTAAATCATTTTTCAAAACTGAACAACTTAAGTTGCCAAAATGTCTAATAGTAACTGCCCTTGACATTAAATGTCATCTTTCTCCTCCTCCAGAACATAATGTGGCAAAAGTTTAATTAAAATTTGAATTTATTTTACTATTTAATTCATATATGAAAAAATAATGATTTTTTTAAGAATATTTTTTCAATAATTATATATATATATATATATATATTATAATATCAATATAAAAACTTATATTATAGCGTATTAATTTTAAACTCGTTATATTATATTTACTTTTGTTTTGTTATTATAAAGATAAAAAGGAGTGTGGGAGTTTTTATTAGTTTTTCCTCGCAAATTAATATGCGAAGTTACTTTTTCTATATTTCATTCTGTTTGGAAGTAAAAGGAATGCGAGGGGAGGTTTTTAAAAATGGAAAATAAGTGAGTTTTATCCTTTTTTGCAGTTTTATTAAAAATATAAAAATAAAATAAAATGAAGATATTATTTTAAAACGAATATAAACAAAAAGTTATTATTCTTATCTGAAAAATCATATCTTCTCTTCAGTTTTTCTAGCAAGGAAGAGAAATGAAAACATTTTTAGGTGAGTTCAAATGTTCTTTTTCCCCCCATTAATCCACTCTTATTGATGTTTCAACCAATGGGCAACGTCTTTTATCCGTTTTCTTTTTAAATCAAATGATGAAAGCGGTTGTGTTTTGTTTCCAATTCCAATATTTAGGTTTCCAAAAACGTTCTTTTTCATGAATTACAATCATAACTAAGCATAACATACAGGTTTTGGAAAAGGGAAAAACAATAAACCTTTTTGTATAACTAAATATCAAATTATATTATTATTATTACTATAATGTACATTTTTACATTGCTTATTATATATATATATATATATATATATAACCTTTTTATATCAATTTTTCTTTTTTAAGTTACTCATTATTTTATCATTTTCTAATAAAATAATCATAGAAAGTATTGTAAAACTATGCATTCAGTTTAGACTCAACTCGTTCACACGGACATCTTAATTTTGTCCTTATCTATTACACATTCATTTCTTTTTATCTTTCTTCCTATCATATCACATCATTTATAAATATATCATTTTTCATTTCTCTTTGAATGTTACTAGGTGTAATTATTCCCTTTTATCCTCTCTTTGAATTTTAACTTTCTTCTTTCCCTGCGATACTCCCATTTGCAGAAGAGGTTTGAAGACTACTCCTGCTGCTGTCAAGCTGAATAAATATGAAGACCAGGTGATAAATGTTCTTTTTAATGATAGAATTCTTCAGGATATTGAAAAAAAGAAGAAGGAAATAACCATTAATTGACCTGAATTTTGTGGTCAAATACTTAGGTTTTAACAGCTGAAGTCTTGAGATGATTTTCAGGTAGTGATTGAAAACGGAATAGTTTCCCTCAATTTGTCAAATCCCGAAGGCTATATTATTGGACTATACTATGACGGAACTCATAATATACTTAATCAAAAAAATGAAGAATTTGATAGAGGGTATGTGCATATCTTACAACATTATGCTAAATAAATTACATCCCAGTTACCATCGATTTTCTTAAAATGTAAATTATGGAAAAAAAAGTTAATTTGATCCACATTAAGTCACGTTTAGTTTTAAACATATAAATAACCTGACTTACATAATTATAGGTACTTGGACGTTGTTTGGAACGAAGCAGGAAAACCTGGGATCTTTGAGAGGTATACTTTATTTGTATTATTTTACAAAACATTCATTGATTTTCTCTTCTATCTACAAATTTGATCAACCTCCATTCTTGTATCTTCTTAGTTATATGATATATTAATAATAAAAGAGAATATCGAACTTAAATTCACTCATTGTCACTAGTGCTCAGTCACTATTATTTGCTAGATAGCAAAAGTAATAATAAAGTAACGTATGCATGCATGCAGAATCAATGGGGCAGATTTCTCAGTAATTGAAGCAAGTGATACTGTGGTGGAGGTTTCCTTTCTAAAAACATGGAAAGCTTCCATGCAAGGCTCAAGTGTCCCCATAAACATAGACTTAAGGTATATATTGCGCAGAGGTGATTCTGGGTTTTATTCATACGCAGTATTTACTCGTCCACCAGGATTACCTGCAATCACGGTTTATCAAATCAGAATAGTTTACAAACTCGACGAAGACAGGTAACTAGCAAACTTTTACTGTCAAACAAGTTAAAAAACATTTTTTGCCTTTGATTTTGGAAAAATTAATTTTAGTAATTTTCATTGACTCGTAAAATACAATGTTTGATTAGTTTGAAGTTATTATCATTTTAAAAGTGGAAGAGTAAAAAGCAATGCGTAACTTATTAACAACCAAACCAATGATGCAGGTTCCACTACATGGCCATATCTGATACAAGGCAAAGGAAGATGCCAACTGCAGAAGACAGAAGAACGGGCAAGGTGCTTTCATATCCTGAAGCTGTTCTCTTAACCCATGCAACTGACCCACAAATTCGAGGAGAGGTGATTCTTTCTTTGGTTATGCCTCTGGTTGAATTGACATTGATTTTTTCTATTTTTCTTTTTGTTGCCTATAATGTGTGTGAATCGAAGACGTGTTTGTTGGGTTTAGGTTGATGATAAATATCAATACTCGACAGAGAACAAAGATAACTCTGTTCATGGGTGGATTGCAGAGGATGATTCAGCACCAGTGGGTTTCTGGGTGATAACTCCCAGTAATGAGTTCCGCAATGCTGGGCCCGTTAAACAAGAACTCACTTCTCATGTTGGCCCAACTTCTCTTTCCGTAAGACCTGACAAATCCCTGAATCCATCAACAATTCCTTATTAGAGTTTCCTCTTGTATTAAACATGTTACAGAAAATTATAATACTATGTTAAACATGTATAATACTTATGTACTTCTGTTTTCGTTGTTGTTGTTGTTCTAACTTTGTTATTGTTTGTGTGTGCAGATGTTTACTAGCACTCATTATGCTGGCAAGAAGGTAATCATAGCATTTGATGAAGGGGAGACTTATAAAAAGGTTTTTGGGCCAACTTTTGTTTACCTTAACTCTGCTCCAAGCAAAACTCAGTTTAAGTCTCTGTGGTCAGATGCTGTAGAACAGGTCATTATTATTACCTTTAACACTCACATATGATCATTCATTGTACGTTATTCGAGTGAAGTATTATATTATGACACAACATATTGTTGCTATTCGGTAAATTAGTTATCCAATGAAGAAAGAAAATGGCCTTATGATTTCATCGGATCAAAAGATTTCATTCCACCCAGTCAACGGGGAACGGTGTCAGGAAAACTTCAAGTTAAAGATGGGTATATGATAATACTTTATTTGCCTTCATTTTATTGTTTGATTACATATAAACAACTTATATAGGTGAGCTGAATTCCTAATTGCTTTTTCTAATTCATCAGGGGAGGGACGGCTCAACCAGCTAAAAGTTCTTACGTTGTTCTAGCTCTACCTGGAGACGCAGGATCATGGCAAATAGAAAGCAAGGTACAATTGGTGTAGGAGTCAATCAGTTTTAATTTCTTGAACTTTGAATGGCTAGTGAAACATTCAGCTGAAAAGTGTTTGACCTGTACATGATATTCACAGGGTTATCAATTCTGGACTCAAACTGACAAAGATGGAAGCTTCTCAATTACAAATATTGTACCTGGGAAGTACGCCTTGTATGCATGGGTCCCTGGTTTCATAGGAGATTACAAATATCCAATTAATGTTGGTATCACACCAGGTAACATATCTTCTTCTCTCAAGTATGCTAAGCATAGAATAATTATGCTTTTATCCAAAGATATAGACCGCAATTGATTCATGGCATGGCATTAGAATGCTGTTCACTTTTGTTGTCTTGATAAAAAGTTAGTTTTCAGTTGAAGGTACAGTAAACCTGTGCAGAGTTAACCCTTCAAGCTTTAATTGTTTAAATGTAAATTCGTTTGCGTAATTTTACAGATTCACTTAATAATTCAAACTTTTGAGATGTTATGATACCCAGATTAATTATAACTTCATGTAAAATGTGCTGTAGGAGACAACATCAACTTGGGTTCACTTGTATACAAACCTCCAAGAAATGGTCCTACTTTATGGGAAATTGGGATACCAGATAGGTCAGCTGCAGAGTTCTATGTACCAGACTATTACCCAGAGCTTGTGAACAAATTGTACCTAAAGGATAGCAAAAATGGGTTAGCCCAATACTCATTGTCAACAACAAATTTTGACACTATTTTCAGTTTTTCTGAAAGAATTTCTACCGTGACAGGTTTAGGCAATACGGCTTGTGGGGACGTTACACTGATTTATATCCAACAAAAGATCTTATTTTCACAGTCGGTGTTTCTGACTATCATAAGGACTGGTTTTATGCTCAAGTTACCAGGTAAACTTTTTCAACATATAGAAATTTTATGATTGTCATCATCAGTTTTCTCTTCTAAATTACACACTGATGCATGCAGGAGCACAAAAACGAGTAAATTCATGCCAACCACTTGGCAGATTCAATTCCAGCTTGAGAATATCATAAAGGGAGCAAACTACACACTGCAATTGGCCTTGGCATCTGCCACTAATTCTAAATTGGAGGTAGAACAATTTACTTTTTCCATAATTGATCTTTGTTTTCTACTGTGACTGTTGTGTCTAACATGCTTTGAGATGGATGATCAGGTTAGGTTCAACAAGCCAAATTCAAACCCTCCAGACTTCGCAACAGAAGGGCTAATTGGCTATGACAATGCCATAGCAAGGCACGGCATCCATGGATTGTATGAGTTGTATAGTGTAGGTGTAGATAGTAATCAATTGGTAAAAGGAAAAAACACCATCTATTTGACACAGTCAAATGCCAAAACTCCATTTGAAGGAATTATGTATGATTATATTCGTTTGGAAAGTCCTACTACTTAAAAATAAACCTAATTGTGCCTTGACTTGTAGTTGAGCAATCTGCATTAGGATTCTCTCATCTTGTAATTTGCTGACAAGCATGCATCAATAACATCAGCTTTTACTATCGTATAGGAATCATGAAATTATAGGAAAAGAATAAAACCAGTATTTTTCGTTTAATATACATATCTTTTCTTGCTTGTTGTATTTATACGATGAAGAATATTGATATTGTAACAATTCCAAAAATAGAGGTAGTTGCTTACGGGCCATAACTCTCTCTCTGGACACACATAAAGAAAGATAAATCAACCATTAGCTAACTTTCACACTAATTAGAACTATTCTAACCACATAGCACACACAATAGAAGCACCCATACACACATATCACCTAAGGATAGACCATTATACCATTCTCTGGTACCGTAAATATAACAACTCCACAAATAGAATAGATTTATCTATCGAGTCAATACATCATTTATATTAAGCAAATCTCTAATCATAGCAAAGCACATTTTTAAATATTAATATTTTCCGTTCATGCATTTCTAAATTATTAAAGAATTAAACAGCCACAACTACACTATCGATGTTATTTTCATTGTTCATCAGAATACCAACCAATTATTGAAAGAAAAATACATAGAATGTGAATTACATTTAGTATTATTCAGTAACATGATTCCAGTGAAGCACGTTTTCTTCAATCTAAAATGTATTCCACTTTATTAATTGGCTCAACAATGTATAAGAACAGCAAGAAAAAAGATTGCTCAATCTTTTTCTTACCCTAAGTTCAGTCTCTGAAGGCTGAAACATATGCCAGCAAATTCTTCATTCAGGAACTTGGCTTCAACGTGTTTCCAATATCAATAACAAATCGATACTTCACATCTGATTTGAGGAGGCGTTCCATTGCAGTGTTCACATAATCCATTTCAATAACTTCGATATCAGGTTTCACATCATGTTTCGCAGCAAAGTCGATCATTTCTTGCGTCTCTTTCATCCCTCCAATTGCACTGCCACCAACCAGCTTCCTTCCTGCCAATTGTGTACAGTTATACTGAGTTTCAAAATAAAATTAAGTACATTTTCATTCTTATACAGACTAGATCCAAGGTTGGAAAAAGTGTTTATTATTACTATACTTTTAACTTAAATGTGAAGAGTTCTATATTCATCGTGGGCAGTGATATTTTTCTGCATTTTTTTCTCAATACTAAGAAAGAAGTGTGTAATTGATGGCATTATTTTTTATGCATGCTTATTACCCGTAAGTAAGGCAAATGCTGGAACCTCCAGAGGCTTCTCCGGTGAACCAATCATGACTAATTTACCATTAGTCTTCAACAGGCCAATCAAAGGCACGAGAGAATGATTAGCAGAAACTGTGTCAATGATTCCATCAAAGGTTCCCATTACAGCCTACATAGACATTTAGTGAGGAACATTAGAAGTTGGTGAATGCTTTTACTTGCAATGAAGAAGCAACTTTATACAACATGTAACTAGTGACAAAAAACAATTTTCATGTAATTTCTTAAAGATGTCACCAAAAATTTTGAAACCCTTGTATTTTGAAGAAAAAAAGAAGCTAATTTTGGTTTCTAAATTTTGTGAGTGGTAATTACCATCATCTCATCTTGTTTATGACTAACAACAAATGAGTCAGCTCCCATATGTTCAATTGCTTCCCTCTCTTTACTGGGAGATGTACTAATCACTGTAACCTTAAGCCCAAGAGCTTTGGCAAACTTGACAGCCATGTGACCGATTCCACCAAGACCAACCACAGCGATATGAAGTCCAGGCTTGTCAAGTCCATAATATTTCAAAGGGCTATACACTGTGATTCCAGCACAAAGGAGAGGTGCAGCAGCATCAAGAGGTAGGTTATCTGGAATTCGAACCACGAAGTGTTCATCTACAACCATTGAGTCAGAGTAGCCTCCGTATGTTATGGTGCCATCAACATGCTTGCCACTGTATGTGAAAATCATTTTGGGACAATAATTCTCGAGATCTTCACTACAATTCTGACAGGATTTACAGGATCCAGCCATGCCCCCTACACCAACTCTGTCTCCAACTTTGAACTTTTTCACCTTGCTTCCCACTTCAGTCACCACACCAGCAACCTCGTGTCTGCACAAATTCCAATCAAATTTAACATGTTACATGATGAACTGACCTTCACTAGTGTTGTAAGATTCAATCTCAGGTGAAACTGCACGGCTTCGGAAATTATCTGACTATTTTCAATTTGAGTAAACTTTTAAATCAGCCCTTCACATACTAAAGACAAATTTATTTGTACAAGGAGAAAGGAAAAAATATGAAAAACAAAAAGAATGTTCAAAAAAATTTGAGACTGTTACCTTTTTAATTGAATAAACTTGTGGCCACGTAAGTTGGTGTTTGTTTGTGTATTTTTCTATGTTAATAAATATATATTTATATTAAAAGAAATTTAGAGATTGAGAAAAGAAATAATAAATATTTGTAAGTTAAATATATTTTTGTTTCTAAACTATCATGTGTTTTTTGGTCACTCTTCCAAACTTTGTCCTATTTGAGTTCTCCTCTTTTTAGAAGATAAATTTTATAGTATTTTTTTATATATACTGTGAAAACATATGTGTTACCTCCATGCGTTACAAAAATGAATATAAATAATTTTTGTAATATTCACTATAATTAGTTATATATTCACTATAATTGATTAGATTATATAATTTTTTAATAATATTTACATTTTTATTTGTTTATTATAATAATATAAATAATTAATATAATATTATTAAAAAGAAAATAAGATTTTTAATTAAGTTACATTAGTCATATTTATTATAAACTTTCAATTAAATCTATTCATTTTATTTTAATTCAAAAATGAAAATAAATTATTTCTTAAAAATATTATTTATGGATTTCAAATAATAATCATCAAAAAAGTAAAAAGGGTCATACAAATAGAGTTATTTTAAAAAGGTTAAATATTAATAATAAATTAATATTTTAACACAAAATTCCTAAAAATTCATTATTTTCTTCTGGATTCAGACTTTATACACTCTTTAAAAAAAATCTTACAAATAATGACAAATCACTCTAACCTAATACACATCATTTTCAAAAATTATCTAAAATGAATCCCTACAAATACCTAGGAAAAATAAAAGTCAGCAAAAGGAAAAGAAAAGGACATATACGTACCCAGGAACAATAGGATAGATTGAACAGCTCCACTCATTCTTTAACATATGTAAGTCTGAGTGACATATTCCACAGTACATTACTTTAATTGCAACATCTTTCTCTCCTGTTGCCCTGCAAAAATCATACATCTCATCATTTCTTCAAAACTCAATTAAAAATTAAATTATCACTCAAGATGCTTATTTATTTTCGCACTCAAGAAATACAAAATTATTAAATATTTTTTCTATTATCAAATTTAACTTATATTATATATTGAAAGGGTTTTTCTATTAAAACTATTGATATCTTTTTTATGATTGTTATCAGCACTTTCTATTATTGTTGCTCCCAATGAGTAGTAATAAGTTTGTAAATTTATTTAGAATTCTTTAATTATTTTTTATTGTTGCGTTGTTGTTTCCTCTGCCATTATATTCAAATCCTAGCTCTCTAATTATTTTATTTTACTTTTGGGAAAATATTTTTTCCACTATGTAGATCATTTGTATTTTAGCCCTTATTAAAAATTTAAAGAAAACTAATTCAACATCGGTAAAATGTAAAGAGAAATAAAACAGTACAAAAAATCAAGGGAAGAAAAAAATAACAATAAACAAGTTAAAAATAAAAAATTCATTAAAAAATGTTGAGATCTAGATGTTAGAGACAGAGAAAAACATATTTCAAGTCAATAATTCATACTTTGTCCCATTGATGAATTATCCTTGAAAACAAAAGAAAAATTAATGAATAAAAGTAATTTGAAAAGATGAAATAAGGAATGGTAGACGGTGCATACCTTCTGGAGAAGTTGAAAGGGAAGAGAATACCAGAAATGTCCCTGGCTGCCCATCCAAATGCCTTGTTGGGATGCTCTGTCTCTGGTGATGAAGCCATTTCAATTGCAGAAGACAGAGTACTAAGAGAGTGAAAACGTTCCATGTTTTAATGCTTATCTAAAACAGTGGTTTATAAAACAGCGGCTCTGAGATAAAGCAAGAGCAGAAGCCCTATTTAATGAGGGATGCCAACTGCTGCAATTAATTGAAACACAGATTGGACCAGAAATAAGTCAATGTGTTTAATGATGAAGAATATATTTGGCGTTTTCTTTCATTTTATTACATAAATTTAATAATAAATACATTTATTAATAATAAAGTCCTCTAGTTGAAATGAGTTCTAATTTTGAAAATAGTTGAAATGAGTTCTAGTTTTGAAAATAGTAACAATTACATTATTTCTATTAAATGTTCTCTCGAACTACGTTATTAGATGGTTGTTGAATTAGATTCTTTCTATTAAATGTTTTCTCGAACTACATTATTAGATGGATGTTGAGTTGTAACAGATATGTGATTATATGAAATTTTTATTTAAATTAAATACTAGTAGAAAAATAACATTTTATAATGTACAAAAATGTATTATGACATAACAAATTTTATACGTTATAATATGTGATATATTATTATGTATATATTTTTATATGTTATAATATGTGATCAACATATCGTAATGTAAATTATTTAGTACGTCATAATATATGTTTTTTTAAAAAAAAATTATTATTATTATATTTGACATCCAATCAAATTATAATAATATTTTTATATTATTATCTCATCCCATCAATTTATAATTAATATAACTTTAAATAAATAAATTTAATGACCAATATTTTCTCCATCCACTACAACAAAACATGGAATTACCGACGGCTTTTTATCGACGGACTTAGTTCCGTCGGTAAATGATGCATTACCGACGGCTTTTACCGACGGATGCAAAAAAATGTATTTTACCGACGGATATGGGCCTTCGGTAATTACCGACGGCCAAAAGCCTTCGGTAAAGCCTTCGGTAATTACCGACGGCCAAAAGCCTTCGGTAAAGCCTTCGGTAAAAAGAGCGGCAAAATTCCCGCCCATTTTTTCACTCTCTCTAGGCAAAGTTTATACATTTTTATCACTCACAAATCGCTTCCTCTACTATATTTCTCACCTTTTCTCACCTTCTCTGCCCCCATTTTTCTCTACTGTGCAACCATCTTCCCACACTGTCACCGGTGCCGCTGGGAGAACGCCACCGCAGCCTTTGGGAGGACGCGACCGCTGCCATGGGAGGACGCCACCGTTGTTGTGGGAGGACGCCGCCGCTGCTGTGGGAGGGCGCCGCCGCTGCTGTGGGAGGACGCCGCTGCTGCTGTGGGAGAAGTGCCGCTGCCGTGGGAGAAGCGCCGCTGCCGTGGGAGAAGCGCCGCTGCTGCCGTGGGAGAAGCGCCGCTGCTGCCGTGGGAGAAGCGCCGCTGCCGTGGGTGAAGCGCCGCCGCCGTCACTGGAGAGCACCACCGTTGCCATGGGAGAACACCACCGTGCAAGCTTCACTGCCATTTGGGATTTTTTCAATTTTAGGGTTTCTAAAACAATTAAAGAACCGAAGTGTAGCCTCTGATTTTTGTTTTGGAATGAATAAAATTGTTGTTTTGGTTTAGGAATGAAGAAATTTGGGTAAAAAAAACTGAAAAACGAAGGATACAGGAGAAGGGGAAAGAGGAAGAAGATGAACCAGATCGACGTATTTACCGAAGGCTTTTGGCCTTCGGTAAAGCCTTCGGTAATTACCGACGGCCACAGGCCGTCGGTAATTGTTAGCGACAAGAGATTTACCGACGGCTCGATGGCCGTCGGTAGGCCGTCTGTAAATGTCTTTTTCCGACGGCTTTTGGCTGTTTCCGAGGGATTTGGGCCTTCGGTAATGCCCTTTTTTTTTGTAGTGATCCCACCTCTACCTAATTTAATAACATTGTAATTTGTGTGCCAGAATTCTTTATTTGACACTAAAGATAAATATATGAACACAAACTCAAAAGGAATCACAGTCAAACTTAGAAGGTCAATGAAAATATAATAAAAATTAAGATTCCTTCAGATAAACCGATTAACAACTTCCTTTTTGTTAAGGATTTGATATTTTCAATGAGTGTATATACGTAACATTAACAAAAGATTATTTCTCCAAAAACAAAAATATTTCTAGATAATAAATTGCTTGATGAAATATGTCCAAAACAAGCCAGCGACTTTTTTTTAAAAGGTAAAAACTTCATACCAGTTATGTGGTCTTTTATATCAGGTCCAAACTAATTTAATGTGTTTAAATGGAAAAAATATAGTAATAAGAACAACAAAATCCTCAAAACCAACATAATATGAGTGTAACCGTAAATTGAAACGAAAGGGAAAGAAGTGCTTTGACTAACTGACTGAAAAAATGGAGTGAAGAATTTATTCAAGTAACAGGTATGATCCATGTCGCATTAAGAGGTGAAGTGTAGTTAATTAGGTGAAAAGTAGACAACTAAAATTTCAGAAAAGAAAGTAGCCGAACAGGGACATGTTGGTCATGCTAAGCATATTGGACAATAGTAAGGAAGAGAAATTCCAGCAACCTAGGCACAGAGTTTACTATAAATGAAAGTAAAGCTATGTGATAATCAGGATTAAGATTTATTAAAAAGAAGCATTTGAACTTCGAAATTATATCCAGGCCATTTTACATTTTATGTTAGAAAGAAACAACTAACCAAGTAACATGACATTATAGTAAAATGCTAAATATAATAGAATGCCAAAAAAGCAAGCCGTCTGATCAGCAAGATGGGATAGAAAAAGACAACACCACGCAAGCAGCATTTTCTCACTTCATAAATAATTCAACTTCACAGAAATAAGACTTCAAAACCCTAGTTCTTACAAGAAAATAGGACGAAACAATAAAAGCACAAACAAGAGCAAATCCAGAGCTAGAAACAACACCAACAGAGCCATCCAAAACATCCAACAGTACCAATCAAATTAACACAATTAGAGGGAAGAGTTACCGTCCCGACGAACAACAACTTCTCGAATTCGCTAGGAAAATCTAACGAACAACAATGTCCCACCAATCCAAACACAATCCCACCATAGGAGAAATTAGTGAAATTAATAGAAGAAAAACATAACAAATTTTGGAAAAAAACAAAGAGTAGAATGGGAACTATGAATCATAAAACCTACTTGGTCACACTTTGGAGATTTTGACGAAGAGGCAGTGGAGGCAGTCTCAGAAGCAGCGGAGGGAGGAGTGTCCGAGGAGTCGAGAAAACCACAAGCATGAAGGAGTGTTCTCGGAGTGTTCTTGGAGGAGTGCTGAAAAATGCAAGGGTTTAGAGAAGCGAAAGAGAAGAATGAGAGTGAGAGGGAACGTTATGAAATTAGAGATGCGAGAGAGAAATGTGAAAAATTAGAGAGGAAGAATTATTATAACTGATTTCTAAAACTCCGATATAATACATCAAGAACAAGAGATATTATAACTGATTTCTAAAACTTCATTATAATATATCTTTGAATTTATTTACAAGTTTGCCACTGCAATTCATATTATAACTAATATACAAAACTACGTTATAATATGTCTTAAACTTATTTACATGTTTGCCACCGCGTTTCATATTATAACTGATTTACAAAAGTACGTTATAATATGTCTTACTTTTATTACAAAAGTGCCACCGGTCAACCTATTATGATGGATAATATTAGTACGACATAATATAGGTAGTCATAAAAAGATATTTTTCCACTAGTGAAAGGATTATGACATAATAAAATTTAACTGGTTTAGGTTAAAATAATGGATTAGAAATTTTGTTTTTTTTTATTGTAGGATTTTCTAAACTAAATAAGGTTAGAGAAAGAGGGAGTTAAAAAGGGAATTAGGGATTTCGTAATCAAGAAAATCCAGCATTAAGGTCGCACAAGAGACATATTTCCCTCCTTCCTCTTCTCTTTTGTAGGTTCGATTCAACAAGGAATTCTTCTTCTCCCTTCGTTTTTATAGTTCTTGTTTGGCTTTCGCATCAAGGAGAGGCCAGATTTAGTGGCTCGGGTGTGACTCCCCTCGTGGCAGTGGGTGCCACCGCAACGGCGTTTCTACATCGTGAAGACCTCTATTCGTGGGCGTTTACGTAGTGGTGGGGATCAAGAAATCTTCCACCTTCAAAGGAAACCGCGGTTGTGGGCGCAGGTCTCGATCTGGAGGCTGTTGGGTGCGAAAGTGTCTCAATGGTGACGCGATGCGATAGGCTAATGGCGACAATGCTTGCGGTGGTGCTTTGCGTTTCGGGGTTATGTTTCTGCATTCTGGCTCACGATTTAGGGATGGTTCTTCCAGTTTCCGTATTTGTAGGTTGTCGGCGAAAATTTAGGTTTTGATCATGCAACTTCAGGTAGGGTTTCTGATTTGGAATTTTCTCTTTTGGGGTTTTGTTCTTATTTTATGATATTGGAAAATTAGATATGTTCTTCTGTATTTGGAATTGCCATGAATGAAATTGGGGTTTCTGATTTGTGCTTTTATTTTTGCGATTTATGAATCTGAAGTTTTCATGTTTGAACTATAGGTGATTTTGTTCTTGCGTTTGGGTTCTCGCAGCAGTTGCGATAGTAACCTGTTTTGCTTGAGTGGTGCAACCATGGAAATTGTAGTGGTTGGTCGTGGATCATAAATTAAGCTCTTTCCCAAAACAAAGATCAATGGCAAATTCTATCTGAGAGAACCCTTTAAATGTTAGAGCAACCATAATAATTTCATCCTCCATGTGGAAATCATGATTGTAAAACACATCATCCACTAAATTTAGTACACGATAACACGTCCTCTAAAAAAAATTACAGCTCAGCATATGTTAACGTCGTTTGAGAAAACTTAAGGAAAAGGGCATAATTGTTACAATTTTTTAAAATTTAGGACCTAATTGAGACTGTTTTCAACAAGAGGGCCCACTTGATATTCCTCTACAAATATGAGGACTATCTATGGGTTTAAATCTTATTAATATTACTGTTTAAATATTTTTCTTTTCATTTTTTAAACATAGATTAATACAGTCTAGATAAGCTTTTAGTTTTCATAGAAGTAAAGGTTTTGATTACTTTCGACACATGAAGTTTTGGTACGATTTTCATGACGAAAAAAAATAGTGATAGTATTATCATCTATTTCGATAGGCAATTGAGGTCCCTTGTTTAAAGCACTCCAAGCTATCCGGAAGACCGTATAAGCTCCTTAGTGATCCTCCATCATCTGAGTTACGTTGTTCGCTCTCCCTTCTTCTTGTCTAAGCTAAGTGGGTTGATAATGACAAATTTTACCATGATATTCAGTATGAAATTGAGAGAAAATGTCAACTCTTCCTTAGCTTTTTACCTTCTTGAATCTAGTTTTCATGTAGTTTTGTAAGTGGTTGCATCTTAAGCTTTAATGAGATTATTTGACTACTAATCCTCAATATCATGCATTCAAAGTAGTTGGAAGAAGTTTCTTTACCAAACCAAGTCAACAAAACCCACGAAAAGAGGGAAGAGGAGCAAACAAAACGAAGAACAAATGTTGTAGAAATGACTCACGTCAGGTGATAAGTGTGAAAAACAGATGTTTTGACACTTATAAAGGATCTCAATTTGGTAATTATTCATGTTATTACTCAGTGAAAAGTCGTAATAGGAAGTAGATTGTGTTGTAAAATATTGTTCAGGAAAAGTTGTACAAAAGTGAATTTGTCAGCCAATTCTCGCATAGCAGGAGCAAAATTCGCAGAGCCAGGAGAATACATTCGCACAGCGCACCACCATTGGTTCGCTGAGCGAATCATGCCAGTTTGGAGATTTCAATTCTTGAATTCGCACAGCGCACCAGAGGCTGTGCGCTTAGCGAGTTGGTGCAGTTGATTGCTGAATTAATTTTAATTCGCACAGCGAATCTGCTTCTGTGCGCTGAGCGAATGGAGCAGTTTTATGAGAAATAAACTGTCTCTTAAAAGACGTGCTTTGGAGGATAGAGGGTATCAGACAGAGACGGGCAAGAAGAATAATCGTTGGAGAACTGCTCTGGAGACTAGGAGGAGACCTCTCTGAAGACATCAAGACTGCACATCATGCAAGGAATTGCAGAAATGAGTATGTTTGTGATGTCTAGGATAGGCTAAACTTTTATTCCTTGGAATTGACTGTAATGGCTGACATTTGATGTAATCTTTCCTGTTCAATATAAATTGTGTTCGTATGCTTTTCTTGTTTACTTTTTATTTTATTTTACGGAAGTAAAATAAACTTGTTTTTATATTTAAATTGTACTGGGAAGTAAATTTGAGTATTAACGCAAGAAAAGCAACCAGAAGGAAAGATGCTAGGAATAGTTTCAATTCTCCTGGTCATCAATAACATCGTTCTTAATGCAAAGTTTATGTTTAATTACTTAAGGAATTAATAATTGAACATAATTCTTTAGAACTTGTTTTAAGGAATTAAACCAAGATACTGTGATGTTGATGTTTGAACGCAAGTTATATTGCTCAGAATAGTTACTGTAATGTGGTCATGAAGTCAATTCCAATGAAGCTTTCTTTAAATTTTAATTTCAATTTTAAATTGTCATCTACTTTGAGACTATGAATTCACTTATAATTTGTTGTTCAAATTGATTTTGATAAATAAATTTTAATTGAATAACGTAACACAAATTCCCTGAGGAGAACGATACTTTACTTATCACTGTATTACTTGTAACGATTTGGTATACTTGCCAAAAAGTTATCAAGTTTTTGGCGCCGTTGCCGGGGAATTTGATTGTTTTGTTATTTTAATTAGTTGTTTATCAATTTCAATTCTGTTCCCATCTCCGTAAATTCATTGTTTTAGTTTTCTGTGTATCTGTATATATTGTGTTTTGTTCCTGTTGTTATTTCTTGGGTTGGTCATTGGAGATTTTTGTTCTGTATGCCACGCAGAACAAAGTCTGAGAATTTATTGTTTGATTCTGAGATTGAAAGGACAGCCCGTAGAAATAATAGTAGGCGTAGAAGAGAAAATAGGAAAAAAGAAGCTAGAGAATCCAGCTTATCCTCAAACGCTTGTTTTTC
The DNA here is from genome assembly GCF_016808095.1 of Vigna angularis. Taxonomy (NCBI): domain Eukaryota; kingdom Viridiplantae; phylum Streptophyta; class Magnoliopsida; order Fabales; family Fabaceae; genus Vigna; species Vigna angularis. Next base: position 21,186,083 of record NC_068979.1, on the reverse strand, counting down.
ATCTGACCAAGAGAGTAAAAAGATGGAGGAAAACAGGGAAAATGAACAAGGAAGGCGTACGTTGGAAGATTATGCTTCAGTTACTGTACCTGCATCTTTCAACAGTATAGCCAAACCTGTGATAATTGCGGCTAACATGGAAATGAAGCCAGCATTGATACACTTGGTTCAAAGTAATCAGTTTTCAGGATTGTCACACGAAAATCCCTATGATCATCTGGCAACTTTTAATGAATATTGCAACACTGTGAAAATGTTGAATGTGTCAGAGGAGGCAATCAGACTTAGTCTTTTTCCATTTTCCTTGGCAGGCAATGCCAAGAAATGGTTAAATTCTTTTCCTGAGAGAAGTCTGACAGGTTGGGATGACGTTGTGTCAAAGTTTTTGCATAAGTATTTCCCTCAATCAAAAATAAACAAAGGTAAGCAAGAGATATCCTCTTTTCAACAGGAACCTGAAGAGACTTTGAGTCAGACATGGGATAGGTTTAAGGGATTGTTAAGAAAGACTCCCATACATGGATTTGATGTCCCCACTCAATTGAACCTGTTCTTAGGAGGTTTAAAATCTCACACAAAATTGATGCTAGATGCCTCAGCAGGAGGTAACATTAGGTGGAAGACACCTGATGAAGCTCATGAAATTATTGAAAATATGGCATCTAGCGACAATGATGTTCAGGGTGAGAGAGAACAAAATCAAAAGAAGGGAATGTTTGAGTTGCAATCCCAAGATGCCTTATTAGCCCAAAATAAAATTATGACTCAACAGCTTGAGTCTCTGATGAAAAAGGTATCACAATTACAGATTCAAAATGTATCACAGGCACAACATACTGTGCAAGGGTGTGAACTGTGTGGTGGAGAGCACCAAAATGGACAGTGTGCTATTCTTACCAATGCTAAGGAAGAGGTCAATTACATGGGAAATCAAGGCCGTTCTGGTAATTATGGAAATTATAATCAAGGATGGAGACCTCATCCTAGTATGGGTCAGGCTAGTTCCAGTAGACCACCTCCACAGTTTCAACAACAACCCACTCTTTCTGATAGGACATCAAAACTGGAAGAAACTCTTCAACAATTTATGCAGATGTCCATATCAAATCAAAAGAGCACAGATGCATCTCTAAGAAATTTAGAAGTTCAAATGGGACAGTTGGCCAAGAAATTGGAAGAGAAGCCTGTAAATACATTTGGAGCTAACACTGAACCAAATCCAAAAGAGCACTGTAAAGCTATAACAACAAGGAGTGGTAAAGTGTTAGAAAGTGTAGTTGTGAGAAAAGAGGATCAGGAGGAAAAGTTAAATGAGGAACAGAAAGATAAAGAAGAAGAAGTGGAAGAGCATAAAGATAAAAATAAAAAAAGTGAAGAGAGCCAAAAAGGAAAACAGATTGTGAATCCTTTACCGTACCCAAAGACATATTCTAGAAAGGAAAAAGAAAGTCAATTCTCTAGATTTATGGCTCTCTTCAACAAGCTGGAAATTACAATTCCCTTTTCTGAAGCACTTCAACAAATGCCCTCTTATGCTAGATTCATGAAAGATCTGTTGACCAAGAAGAGAAAGTATATTGAGGAAGAAACAATAGAGGTGCAAGGGAATTGTAGCGCCATCATCCAAAAGCTTCTACCACCAAAATTCAAAGACCCTGGAAGCTTTACTATTCCATGTACAATTGGAAAACTCCCTATTGGAAAAACATTGATAGACTTAGGGGCAAGCATTAATTTGATGCCTTTGTCCATGTTAAAGAAAATAGGAGACATGGAAGTAAAACCAACAAGGATGACTTTACAATTAGCAGATAGGTCTTTAAAAACCCATATGGAGTTATTGAAGACGTACTGGTGAAAGTTGATAAGTTTACTTTTCCAGTAGATTTTGTTATTCTTGACATGGAGGAGGATACTGAAGTCCCCCATATATTGGGTAGACCTTTCATGAAAACTGCTAGAGTCATAATTGATGTTGATGATGGTCATTTGAAGGTGAGGCTACATGATGAAACAATAACCTTTAATGTTGTGGAGGCTATGCAACATCCAAAAGATAAAGGGAACTGTTTCAGAGTTGAAGTACTGGATGATGTAATTGAGACTGTAAAAAATCATATGTATGTGAAATCTCCTTTAGAGCGTATATTGGTTGATGCTTGTGAAGAGCTGACTATTGAAGAAGAATCTGAAGTGGAGGAGATTTCACAAAATCTAGAAAAATTAAAAGAAGAGAATTCAACTGATGTGAGAGTGGATAAATTGGAAAAGGCTGATTTGGATGATCAGGAAAAAATGGAATTAAAAATGCTTCCTGATCATCTCAAGTATGTGTTTTTAGAAGAAAATTCTAAGAAGCCTGTGATCATAAGCAATTCTCTATCAAACAGTGAGGAAAAAAAATTAGTGAAAATCTTGAAAGAGAATAAAAAGGCAATAGGTTGGCACATCTCCGATTTGAAAGGCATAAGTCCAACCTACTGCATGCATAAGATCATGATGGAACAGGATTATAAGCCCATAGCACAACCACAGAGAAGGTTGAATCCTACTTTGAAAGAGGTGGTGAGAAAGGAAGTGCTTAAATTGCTTGAAGCAGGAATGATTTATCCTATCTCAGATAGTGCTTGGGTGAGTCCTGTGCATGTTGTTCCTAAGAAAGGAGGTATGACTGTTGTTCAGAATGAGAAAAATGAATTAATTCCTACAAGAACAGTCACAGGGTGGCGAATGTGCATTGATTATAGAAAATTAAATCAAGCCACCAGGAAAGACCATTTTCCTCTCCCTTTCATGGATCAAATGTTGGAAAGGCTAGCAGGACAAGCTTATTATTGTTTCCTGGATGGCTATTCAGGATACAATCAAATAGTAGTGAATCCAGAGGACCAAGAAAAGACCGCTTTCACTTGTCCCTTTGGTGTGTTCGCATACCGAAGGATGCCTTTTGGTCTCTGTAATGCTCCTGCTACATTCCAACGTTGCATGCTAGCCATCTTTTCTGATTTGGTAGAGAATTGCATTGAAGTCTTCATGGATGATTTCTCAGTTTTTGGAAAATCATATGACTTATGCCTAGAGAACCTGGATGTAGTTTTGAAGAGATGCATTTCCACGAACCTTGTTCTAAATTGGGAAAAATGTCACTTTATGGTTCGTGAGGGAATTGTCTTAGGACATAAGATCTCATCCAGGGGAATAGGTGTGGATCAAGCAAAAGTTGATGTGATAAAAAAATTACCACCTCCTATGAATGTCAAAGGGGTAAGGAGCTTTCTTGGACATGTTGGTTTTTACAGGCGAATCATTAAAGATTTCTCCAAGATAGCTAAACCCCTTTGTAATCTGCTTGTGAAGGACACTCCATTTGAATTTGACGGGGAGTGTCAGAGAGCTTTTGAAGTTTTGAAAGAGAAGTTGATATCAGCCCCTGTTGTAGTCGCACCAAACTGGACTCAAAATTTTGAGTTAATGTGCGATGCTAGTGATTATGCTATTGGGGCTGTTTTGGGGCAGAGACGTGGCAAGATTTTTCATGTTATTCATTATGCCAGTAAAGTTCTGAATGGGGCACAATTGAATTATGCCACCACTGAAAAGGAATTTTTGGCAATTGTGTATGCTCTTGAAAAATTTAGACCTTATTTGATAGGGTCTAAAGTTATCATATACACTGACCATTCAGCCATCAAATATTTACTGGCTAAATCTGACTCAAAGCCACGTCTCATAAGATGGGTTTTATTGTTACAGGAATTTGATTTGGAAATCAAAGATAAGAAGGGGAGTGAGAATGTGATTGCTGATCATTTGTCTCGCCTTCTTAACTCTGAGGTGACTGATAAAGAGGGAGAAATAAAGGGAGAGTTCATTGATGAGCATCTGATGCTCATTCAACAGAGGCCATGGTTTGCAGATTTGGCTAATTTTAAGGCTGCAGGAATTCTTCCTGATGACTTGACTTGGCAGCAGAAGAAGAAGTTTATTCATGATTCCAAAGAGTATCTTTGGGATGATCCTTATCTCTTCAAACTGGGTGTTGACCACTTACTTAGGCGGTGTGTTACAGCAGAGGAAGCTGCTGGAATCCTATGGCATTGTCATAATTCGCCATATGGAGGTCACTTTAATGGAGAAAGGACCGCCGCCAAAGTGCTTCAATCTGGTTTCTTTTGGCCTACCTTGTTCAAAGATGCACATGCTCATGCTAGAGGGTGTGACAGATGCCAAAGAACGGGAAGCATATCAAAGAGACATGAGATGCCACTGCAGGCAATTTTAGAAGTTGAAATATTTGATTGTTGGGGAATGGACTTTATGGGACCACTACCTTCTTCTTACAACAACAAATATATTTTAGTAGCAATGGATTATGTCAGTAAGTGGGTGGAAGCTGCAGCATGCCAGAAGAATGATGCCAAGACTGTTGTCAAATTTCTCAAGAGGCAAATCTTCTGTAGATTTGGTGTACCTAGGATCCTCATAAGTGATGGAGGATCACATTTCTGTAACTCCCAGTTGTCCAAGGTCTTGAAACACTATGATTTGAGGCATAGAATTGCTTCACCGTATCATCCACAGACCAATGGTCAAGCTGAAGTATCCAACAGGGAGATAAAAAGAATCCTGGAAAAGACAGTATCATCTTCAAGAAAGGATTGGGCAGCAAAATTAGATGATGTCCTGTGGGCTTATAGGACTGCCTTGAAGACTCCTGTAGGGCTAACACCCTACCAATTAGTCTATGGCAAGTCATGCCATCTCCCTGTTGAGATGGAACATAAAGCATACTGGGCTTTAAAATTTCTTAACTTTGATGCTTCTCTGTGTGCAGGTAAAAGAAAGCTTCAATTGCAAGAGCTGGAGGAGATGCGGTCGACTGCCTATGATTCATCAAGAAAATACAAAGAAAAGATCAAGGTGTACCATGACAAAAAGCTGATCAAGAGAGATTTTCAACCTGGACAACAGGTATTGTTGTTTAATTCCAGATTCAAACTGTTTCCAGGTAAGTTGAAATCTAAATGGTCTGGTCCCTTTGTGATAAAGGCAGTCAAGCCTTATGGTGCTATTGAACTAATGGATTCAAATTCTGAGAATTCAAATAGAAGCTGGATTGTTAATGGCCAAAGATTGAAATCTTATTTGGGTGGTGAGGTTGAACGCCTCACCACAATTATTAAATTGTCTGAGCCATGAGATTCTGGGTCAAGCTAGTGACGTTAAAGAAGCGCTTGCTAGGAGGCACCCTAGCACATGTTTGTATATATTTATGTTTGTTAATTGTGATTCTGTAATTGTTAAGTTTGAGTGTGGAGAGGAAGTGCTGAGATGCTTGATGAATGAGGTCTGACGCTCTATTCGCACAGCGCACAGCTGAGGTGCGCTATGCGACTAGATTATGTTATGAAGCAGTGAATTATTCGCACAGCGAATTTCATGCGCTCTGCGAGAGAGAAAAAGAAATTGTTTTGAGATTGAAGTTCGCATAGCGATTAAATTCGCTGTGCGATTTAAAAGTTAAATTTTTCTCTTTGCAGAAGTAATTCGCATAGCGCATTTGATAAGCAAAGCGAATAAAATCACCAGAGCAACTTGAGCAGTTAATTCGCATAGCGCACACTTTGCGCTATGCTAATTAAAGTTGGGGGTGAGCTCTGTCAAAATTCGCACAACGAAATTTTGCGCAGAGCGAATTAAAAGAGAGTGGTTTTAGTGTTTTAATTCGCATAGCGCATAGCTGAAATGCGCTCTGCGAATTTTATGTAAAAAAAAAAAAAAAAAAATTTACTGTGTCATACCTGTTTGAATCTTTAGGAATGCATGTGATTTGTCTGATGTGTAAAGTCATTCTATCAAAACGTCAAAGGTGTGTTATGTGTTGTTCATATGTTTCTGTTATTTCCTGAGGGCATGAAATAGTTCAAGTTTGGGGGAGTTGATAAGTGTGAAAAACAGATGTTTTGACACTTATAAAGGATCTCAATTTGGTAATTATTCATGTTATTACTCAGTGAAAAGTCGTAATAGGAAGTAGATTGTGTTGTAAAATATTGTTCAGGAAAAGTTGTACAAAAGTGAATTTGTCAGCCAATTCTCGCATAGCAGGAGCAAAATTCGCAGAGCCAGGAGAATACATTCGCACAGCGCACCACCATTGGTTCGCTGAGCGAATCATGCCAGTTTGGAGATTTCAATTCTTGAATTCGCACAGCGCACCAGAGGCTGTGCGCTTAGCGAGTTGGTGCAGTTGATTGCTGAATTAATTTTAATTCGCACAGCGAATCTGCTTCTGTGCGCTGAGCGAATGGAGCAGTTTTATGAGAAATAAACTGTCTCTTAAAAGACGTGCTTTGGAGGATAGAGGGTATCAGACAGAGACGGGCAAGAAGAATAATCGTTGGAGAACTGCTCTGGAGACCAGGAGGAGACCTCTCTGAAGACATCAAGACTGCACATCATGCAAGGAATTGCAGAAATGAGTATGTTTGTGATGTCTAGGATAGGCTAAACTTTTATTCCTTGGAATTGACTGTAATGGCTGACATTTGATGTAATCTTTCCTGTTCAATATAAATTGTGTTCGTATGCTTTTCTTGTTTACTTTTTATTTTATTTTACGGAAGTAAAATAAACTTGTTTTTATATTTAAATTGTACTGGGAAGTAAATTTGAGTATTAACGCAAGAAAAGCAACCAGAAGGAAAGATGCTAGGAATAGTTTCAATTCTCCTGGTCATCAATAACATCGTTCTTAATGCAAAGTTTATGTTTAATTACTTAAGGAATTAATAATTGAACATAATTCTTTAGAACTTGTTTTAAGGAATTAAACCAAGATACTGTGATGTTGATGTTTGAACGCAAGTTATATTGCTCAGAATAGTTACTGTAATGTGGTCATGAAGTCAATTCCAATGAAGCTTTCTTTAAATTTTAATTTCAATTTTAAATTGTCATCTACTTTGAGACTATGAATTCACTTATAATTTGTTGTTCAAATTGATTTTGATAAATAAATTTTAATTGAATAACGTAACACAAATTCCCTGAGGAGAACGATACTTTACTTATCACTGTATTACTTGTAACGATTTGGTATACTTGCCAAAAAGTTATCATCAGGCACCTCTTCCTCTATGGGTGTCGGGCTCCATTTGATTGGTCCAACTCGCGTCAAGCACGTCCTATCGAGGCGTCGGGCGCGACCTTTGCTGATGTGGCAGAAAATCTTTATTTAACCCTAGAACGCGAAGGGGACTGGATCTTTGGCAACCCAGACGCGATTTCTCTCCATTGGAGCAACTGGAGACAAGCTTGGAGCTGTGGAAACACTTCTCCTTCCCCTTTGGATCTTCTCCCTTCTTCCATTTTATCAATTGTAAGCTTAAGCTCTCCATGATTATGGAGAGCATCTATTGTTGGGGATTGATGTAACCACAAATCTCTTGTGTAAATTACTGTTGATTTGAATGATTATATGCCTATTTCATTGATTGCTAGTGTTTAATTCCTTCTCTTAAAGCTTGTTATGACTTGATCAACCATGGCATGATTTTAGGGTTTGCTTGATATTGGGAAATATTGTGTAAATCTGGAATTGGAATAAATACCTAAAGGAAATTGTATCTAAGGATAGAACTTGGACCTTTGATTGTCTTGAATCTCAACTCTTAAATTGGATGAACTTGTTAAATGTTCTAAGGAATTGGAGTTTAAGAAGTAAGTTTAGGCTCTCTTTACCAAGGGATTGGGTTTGAGTAAATTAGTAGATTGACTTTAGCACATCTATGAAAAGGAAATGATTTTTATGCACAAGAGTGAAGTAGGTGAAATCATACCCCCAACAATACCAATTCATATAATTTCAAATCCTTTACATTTCTAGTTGTTTGAGTTTCCAAAGTTCAATTTTTACCATTCTTGCATTGTATTTACTTTAATTGCATGAAAACCCAACAACATGGAATCATTCTTTAGTCTAAGCTAGTTAAAAATTATACGATTGTTTAGCGACACGAGTCTCTTGGGAAACGATATCCGGTCTTACCGGCTTTATTACTTGAAACGATTTGGTGCACTTGCCAAAGTCTCAACAAGTTTTTGGCGCCATTGCCGAGGACCCGCGTTAAACTAGACTTTTGTGTGATTTTTAACCAATTTAGACGTTATTCTTTTGTGTATAAATTGCTATTTTATTGTAATTATTATTTCTATATTTTTGAGCTAAATTGTGGCTCGAGTTTGGTTGTTTCTAGTGTATGCAGGGAAGCATCCGTACAAGGAGGACTGTGTCATAGAATCACTCCTTGTAGATCCTGAGATCGAGAAAACTGCTCGAAGGAACAACAATGACACTAGGAAACGAAAAGCTCTAGCTAAACAAGTCATTCTTGAATCTTTGTCTTCTTTCAACAATCAAATCACTAAGGCCTTATTCTCTTGAGTGGATTTGGGGGAGAGTAATTGAAGGGATTTGAGAGAATTTGAAGATAAATTTGTTTGTTATTTATTTGAGTGAATTTGGAGGTAAATGAGAGTGAATTTGCAAGTAAAGTTTGTGAGAATTAGTATAGGATTTTATTGACGTGAAAAATTAAAAAAATTTACTTCCAAATCCACTCTAATTTACCTCCAAATTCACTCAAATAAACGACAAAAAAAATTATCTTCAAATCCCCTCAATTACTCTCCCTCAAATCCACTCAAGAGAACAAGGCCTAAATCTTTTGATTCTTCTTAGTGAACGGGATGGCTGGCGCAGGACCACCTTCAAGGAGAACCATAGGGGACTCAATCACTTACACAAGCCCGAGAAACGTCTCAAGCATTGTGAGACCCACTATAAATGAAGCCTACTCTACTCCAGCTCATTAGTTCAAATTAGTTTTCTGGCTTAGACAATGAAGACCCTCATACTCGTTTGGTCACTTTTTATGAGTTGTATGGCTCTTTGGGTGTAATGGGGGAGGATCAAGAATCATTGTACATGAGACTATTCCCATTTTCTCTGAATTGCAAAGTGAAGGCTTGGCTTCAATCACAGCCTAATCAAAGTCTTACTAGTTGGGAGGATGTGGAACATAAATTTCTAGCTCGCTTCTTTCCACCATCTAAGAGCACAGAAATAAAAGTTGCAATTGCTACTTTCGTTCAAGGAGTAGATGAACCATTATGTGAAGTCTGGGAAAGATTCAAAGCTTTACAGAGAAAGTGTCACAGCCATGGATTCAGTCTCGAAATGCAAGTGCAAACCTTCTACAGTGGTTTGCAACCTCATACTAAGATGATATTAGACGCATCTTTCGGTGGTTCAGTACTTTTCAAAACTGTTTATGAAGCCATTCCTGTTATAGAAAATATGGCTTCCACTGATCTAAGAAGTCAACATGGAAGAATTCCAACACAAAGGAGAGGAGTGTATGAACTTAGTGCTCAAGATGCACTGCTTGCTCATAACAAGCTTCTCTCTCAACAAATGGAGTTATTGACTCAAAGTATGGCTAAATTACCTCAGCAATTACAAGCACTTCAAGCTCATTGTCAACCACATCATCAAGTCATGAGATGTGATTTCTGTGGAGATGATCATCCTAATGGTCATTGTCAAGTTTCTGGTAGTTCCCAATCTGAAGAAGTCATCTATATGGGGAACCAAGGACGTCAGAATTTCTTCAACAATCATTTTCCTAATCCTTCCAATCAAGGGTGGAGACAAGCATAGAGAGCTTATGTTAGTAGAAATCCTTATCAACCTGCTTCGCATTATTCATCTCAAAATGATCGAACAACAAAATTAAAAGAAACTTTGCAAATGTCTATGCAACAATCCATCCAAAATCAGAAAAACACTGATGCTTCAATAAAAAATTTAGAAGTGCAAGTCGATCAGTTGGCTAAGCAATTGGCAAATCAACAAAGCGGACAATTCTCTACTAACACTCAAGCCAATCCAAAGGAAGAATGCAAAGTTATCACCAGTAGAAGTGGGAAGGAAGTAAGAAGACGTTCAAGGGAAAGTTTAGGAAAAGAGGAGAAGAAAAAGATAGAGGAAGAAAACCAAAAAGAAAGAGAAATTGAAGAAGAAAATGTGAGAGAAGAAGAAGAAATCAATAAAAGCTAAGAAAAAGAAGTAAAGCAAAAAGAAAAAGAAATAGTGAAACACCTTCCTTATCCAAAGGTGTATACAAGAAAGGAGAAGGAGAAGGAATTTGAGCAATTTATAGATATATTCAAAAGGCTGGAAATAAAGATTCCCTTCTCTGAAGCTCTCCAACAAATTCCAACTTATTCTCGATTCATGAAGGACTTACTCACCAAAAAAAGAAAGTATATCGAAGCAGAAACCATTGAAGTACAAGGCAACTGTAGTGCCATCATCCAAAAGCTTCTTCCACCGTAATTCAGAGATCCAGGTAGTTTTACTATTCCTTGCACCATTGGGAATCTAGCTATTGGGAAGGCCCTAATTGATTTGGGAGCAAGCATCAATCTAATGCCACTCTCTATGTTCAAGAAAATTGGAGAGTTAGATCTTAAACCTACAAGGATGACTCTACAATTGGCGGACATATCTATTAAATACACTCATGAAGTAGTGGAAGATGTACTTGTTAAAGTTGACAAATTTTTCTTTCCAGTAGACTTTGTAATAATGGAGATGGAGGGGGATATTGAGGTCCCTCTCATTCTTGGGAGACCATTCGTGAACACTGCAAGAGTACTAATTGATGTCTATAATGGTAAACTCAAGGTGAGAGTGTAGGATGGGGAAGTGAACTTTAATATTTTTGAAGCTATGTCTCACCCCAATGATGATGAAGTATGTTTCCAAGTTGATGCTTTGGATGAAGTATGCTTAAAGTTCAACCCAATAGAAGATTGAATCCTGTGATGAAAGAAGAAGTAAGAAAAGAGGTTTTGAAACAACTTGAGGCCGGAATCATATATCCCATTTATGACAATGCTTGGGTGAGTCCACTACAAGTGGTCCCAAAGAAAGGTGGGATGACAATGGTGTGTAATGAGAAGAATGAGCTAATACCTACGAGATAAGTAACAAGGTGGAGGATGTGTATTGATTATATAAAGTTGAACAAGGCTACAAGGAAGGATCACTTTCCCCTTCCTTTCATGGATCAGATGTTGGAAAGATTAGCTGGTCAAGCTTTCTATTGCTTCTTAGATGGTTATTTTGGTTATAACCAAATTGTAGTGGACCCTAAAGATCAATAAAAGACGACTTTTACTTGTCCTTTTGGTGTTTTTGCTTATAGAAAGATGCCTTTTGGACTCTGCAATGCACCGACAACCTTTTAGAGATGTATGCAAGCCTTCTTTGCTGACTTAGTGGAAAAATGCATTGAAGTATTCATGGACGATTTTTCAGTGTTTGGAGGTTCATTTAACTTGTCAAATCTAGAGATTCTTATTAAAGGATGCATCCAAACAAACCTCATTCTCAATCGGGAAAAATGTCATTTCATGGTAACGGAAGGTATTGTGCTGGGTCATAAAATTTCCTCTAAAGGAATTGAAGTTGACAAAGCTAAAGTGGAAGTCATTGAAAAACTTCCACCACCAACAAATGTTAAAGGAATCAGAAGCTTTCTTGGTCATGCTGGTTTCTATAGAAGATTCATCAAAGATTTCTCCAAGATCGCCAAACCATTATGCAGCCTTCTAGTAAAAGACACTCCTTTTGTGTTAGATGAAGAGTTTCTAAATGCATTTAAAGTTCTCAAGGACAAGTTAATTTCTGCACCGATGATAATTGGTCCAAATTGCGAACAAGAGTTTGAATTGATATTTGATGCAAGTGATTATGCCATAGGTGTTGTCCTAGGCCAAAGAAGAGAAAAGGTCTTTCATACCATTTACTATGCCAGCAAGGTTTTAAATGGAGCCCAACTAAACTATGCCACAATTGAGAAATAATTTTTGGCAATAGTGTATGCTCTAGAGAAGTTCAGACCTTATCTCATTGGATCAAAGGTGATTATTTACACTAATCATGTTGTCATCAAATACTTGTTCATCAAACCAGATTCTAAACCAAGACTAATAAGATGGGTTCTCTTGTTGCAAGAATTTGATTTGGAGATCAGAGATAAGAAGGGAAGTGAAAATGTTATTGCTGACCATCTCTCGAGGGTTGTTAATGATGAAGTTACAACTAAGGAGAGAGAAATCCGTGAAGATTTTTGTGATGAGAACTTAATGATGGTACAACAAAGGCCTTGGTTTGCAGACATAGCTAATTTCAAAGCTGCATGAATCCTTCCAGATGATCTTTCATGGCAACAAAAGAAGAAATTCTTAAATGATGCTAAACAATTTGTTTGGGATAACCCTAATTTGTTCAAACTAGGAGTTGACAACCTTTTGAGGCGGTGTGTTACTAAAGAAGAAGCAACAATAATCTTGTGGCATTGTCATAACTCACCATATGATGGACATTTCAATGGTGAAAGAACAACTGCCAAAGTTCTCAAATATGGATTCTACTAGCCTACAATATTCAAGGACGCTTATGCTCATGCTAAGGGTTGTGATAAGTGTCAAAGAGTAGGCATTATCTCAAGAAGGCATGAGATGCCATTACAAAACATCCTGGAAGTAAAGGTTTTTTATTGTTGGGGTATTGATTTTGTTCGTCATCTTACACTAATGAGTACATTCTGGTTGCTGTGGACTATGTCAGCCAATGGGTAGAAGCAGCCGCATGCCAAAAGAATGATGTAAAGACTGTGATTAAATTCTTGAAGAAGAATATATTCTCAAGGTTTGGGGTGCCAAGAATTCTTATCAGCGATGGAGGATCTCATTTCTGCAACTATCAGCTAGAAAAGATATTAAAACACTATAAAGTGAGACACAAAGTTTCTTCCCCATATCATCCTCACCCCAATGGTCAAGCCGAAGTGTCAAATAGAGAAATTAAGAGGATTCTAGAGAAGACTGTTTCTTCTTCGAGAAAATATTGGTCATTAAAGTTGGATGATGCTCTATGGGCCTACAGAACTGCCATGAAAACACTTGTAGGAATGACTCCCTTTCAACTAGTTTATGGCAAGGCTTGTCATTTACCGGTGGAGATGGAACATAAAGCTTACTAGGCTTTAAAGTTTTTTAATTTTGATCCTGCCTTATCTTTAGAGAAGAGGAAGTTGCAACTACAGGAGTTGGAAGAAATAAGATTGATAGCATAAGATAACTACAAGAATTACAAGGATAAGGTCAAGTTGTATCATGACAAGAAGCTGTTATAGAGAGAATTTCAACCTGGCCAATAAGTTCTACTCTTCAATTCTAGATTCAAGATCTTTCAAGACAAATTGAAATCAAAGTGGTCGGGACCTTTCACCATAAAGGAAGTAAAACCTCATGGAGCCATAGAATTGGTAGACCCTTCCTCAAATGATCTAGCAAGAAGTTGGGTGGTAAATGGTCAACGATTGAAACATTACTTGGGTGGTGAGATCCAACGTCTCACCACAATTATCCTTCTCTCTGACCCTTGAGCACAATGGTGTCAAGCTAATGACGTTAAACAAGCGCTTACTGGGAGGTAACCCAGCTTTATAATCTTTTCTCATGTGTAACTTTATTGTTTGAGTGTGGTTTGATCATTTGAATTTGTTTTATATTGTGTTAGTTTGATTTGGTTATTTTGAAGCATGTTAGTTGGAAAATTAACCAAGGTAATGTTGATAGTAGATTGGTGTAATGTTGAATGTTGTGGTAAATTGATGTGAATAGGAGTAGTTAAAATGGTTTTGTTGTATTCCGGGTTGTTTGTGTATGTATTATCATGTCTTAGAGAAATTTGGGTTGTGTTAATGTCAAAAAGTGAAGCTTTGACTTGTAGGAGTAGAAAGCTTTGGAAGTGTGAACTTATTTTGACATTTTTAAACTCAATTTCACTCCTTTAAGATTTCATCAAGTTTGTATAGTGATAACATGACATTCTGGAGTCAATGCATGTGAATTAGAATCAAATTCCAAAAAAATTCAAGTTGGGAGGCCTAAATTCGAATTCTGCATAATTCACGCCCGATGCCTGTTGATTAATGGGGTGCCCGGCGCAAGCTTATCATCCTGGCTTTTTGCTTCAGGGCTTGTTCTGGACCTTGATACCACGATCGACACTTATTGACTGAGACGGCGCTCGGCGCCACAGAATGCAGAAAATCTGCACAATTGGGCTTGGGTTGCACAGAGTTTCGGCCCACTTCAAATTTTCTAAGCTTAAACCTCACCTCTGAATCACTCTCTCGCACCCTCTCACACACAGTACACCTTCTCAACTTCACTCCATCACACTTTCCTCACACCCACCACCATCATACACCCCCATACCATTCTCTTTCTAATCACTCTCACTTTCATCATTGCATTCTCATCCACCACAATGCCCTAAAGTTGTTGTTGTCACCATTGAGCCATCCTTACATTCTCTCTCACTCTCATTCTCGACACATCACCTCAACTACTTCAAAACCCAAAAGCTTTGCCCCATTTTGGTCTTTTACTCTTCAATCCAAGTAGGCTTTTCAATTTTTGAAGTTCTAATTGTTTGTACATTTCATATTCTTGGTTATTGTGTGATTGGGTATTTCAATTTTGACCTAAGTTTGTAGAAAGTCCCTCCAATTGTGTGTTATATGACTTGGATTCTTGCTATGTGTTCAATTTTCGCATTTCTTAAACTAGTCAACCACACACACCATCACCCATGTTGGATAACCGAAACCTGGGTGAATTCCAAGTCTGCAAATCGCGTTCGGCACCATCTGCCATAGGCGGCGCCCGACGCCAGTGAGTTTGGACAATTTTGTCTTTTGGACTGGTTTGCACTGCAAATTTCTTGCTCTATGAATTCATTCTTCTGTTGCAATCATAATAGAACTGTGCTGAAAATTAAGTTTAAAAAATTGTCTTAATTTTAAGAGTGTGTGATGATTCATAGGATTTCTAGAGTGTGAAATGTTAATCTTTGTCTTTGATATTTAGTTATCTTTTCAAATCAATGTTGAGGCTTTAGACTTCATAAGGTGCTTTCATTGTATGCAAACCTGGGCTAGCAGCTAGGCTGCCAAAAACACAGCACCATCTCAGTTATGTTGTCACGCCAGGAAGCCAAAACAGCTTGGCTTCTCAAGTTGGTTTTCCTTTTTGGCCTCAAACTTCCACTGATCAAGATCTTCTTTGTTATATCTTTGCCTGTATGATTAATGTGATTATACCTAACTATATATGGTGCACTAAACTGAAAGATTGTGGATATTTTCCATTTATGACCCTAATCACACTTGGCATCTTTGGACTCACTCTCTTTTGCAGGAATGGCTTCTCCTTTAGGCTCTAAACGCATCAAAACAACTGTTGGCCTAAGAGAACATAAAATAAAGGAAAAGATTTACTCTCACATCGTCCTTGCCAAAGAGCATAAGAAGAGAACTTTTCAATGGTTCAAAATAGAAAGTTGTTGATGGAAAGGAAAATTACACTCCTACCACAAGATGTACCTGATTATTACAATGAAATCATGGAACGACAATGGGGAAAGTTGAAAACTTATCTAGAACCTACAAACATTGCAGTGGTGCAAGAATTCTATGCTAATGCCAAAGTTTTTTCTGATGATGCCGATCCTTTCTAGAGCTATGTTCGTGGGGTCAGCGAATCTCTTTCAATGCTGACACTATAAATGAATTTTTAAATACTGGCTGGGAAGAGGATGATGAACCATGTGGTTACACTGAGCTGATGGAGAAGATTATGAAGACATTGAGCAATCCATATGCATTCAAGGAGGTACATTTCAAAGGAATAGGCAACAACAACCTCTCCACATAAAGAGAGTGCACCTCACTTCTTTTAGCAGATTATGGATGCCACTTGTACACTCCAACATCTCTCCTTGCACTCATGTATCAGACGTCACTGTCAACAGAGCAGTCATCTTATATGCCATCCTTACAGGTCGTTCATTGAATCTGGGCATATTAATTGCAAATGAAATCTGCCTTTGTGCTAATTCATCTAATGTCAAGGAACCTCTTGGTCATTCTTCTTTGATCACACATCTATGCAAGCTAGAAGGAGTTGACACAAATACCACCCCCCATTTGAGATTCCTCGTAAAACAATTGACATGGGGTACTACACTCAGTTCTGTTTAGATGCAGAGGAAGAGGTAGCTAGTCCACCACCTCAATCTCCCAGGCCTCATTGTCGTCAGCACCCAATACCACCACCGACTCGTCCATAGCAACCTAACCCTCTAACTGACCCATACCTAATGATGGACATGAAGTCGACATTAATAGATGCCAAGTTGGAGGCAGTTAACAGGAGTGGCGTCGCTCATGCGGAGATGGTGAGACAAGTGTATGCCGCCTCTCATCCAATTTTTATGACACTTGTAGAGTGCAATACTCGTGTAGCTTAGCCTGGAGACCAGGCCTATCCTACTGAGGGAGGTTGAGGATGATGATGACTCTGATTCATGAGCAGTCACCACAGGAGTCTTACTTTTTAAACTTTCAAAATGCTATTTTATGTTGAGACTTTATTTTATTTTGCTTTAATTTCAGTTTTTAGAACTTTGTGCTTTAGAACTGCCTAGTAGATACTTTCTATGCATCTAGTTTGATAATTTGAGTGAATGATTTGTGAAAATTCGTTTGTGATGCTTCATATTTATCTTATGTGATTGAAAGTATGGAGATAGTTGAATTAGTTGAGCATTGACTGTGGATGTTCTCACTTAGTTATGCTAATTCTTGGGTTCAATGTAGTCAATATTCATAGCATGGTGTTTATCAAAGTTTGGAATCTTGAGTTAACCTGGTGAGATTTTGTGCCTTAGATTTTTCATGTGAATGTTATCATGCTAGATCACAGTTGATTTTGCTTGAGTTTTTCACTTGCTTGTTACACATGATCAAGGTCACCTTTTTTCCTACCTTATTGACATTAGCCAACTAAGCCAATGCAAACTTTTGGAACCTCAATGAAAGATTTATTTCCTCTTTGCACCTTAAGCCTAATGAAAATTCCCTGAGTTTCATACCTTGAGCTGAATATAGCAATCATGTGCAATAAAGGAGAATGGTCTAAGTTTGGGAGAGTTTGTTCTATAAGGGTATATTGAGAAAAACTAGGAAGATAGGAAAGTGAGGAAAAAGAAGAAAAAGAATTGAATGAAAGAAAGTTGGGATAAGTTCGAAATTGGTTGAAATCTAAGTGAAGCAAAAGAGAAACTTATGTGCATGATTTGAATTGCTTAATCTCTTAGCTTAAGGTGCTTTGTTATCCAGAAAAATCATGTTTCTTTCTTAGCCCAACCTCAATACAAGCCAATGAAAATCTTTGTGATGTTGACTTGTTTGTGAATGCGTTTAATTTGGTTAAAACGAATGACAAAGTTGATTTGTGTGATAATATGATAGTAGAGGAGATAAACACAGATTCTTATACACGAGTGCATTAGAGTGAAACACTATCTAAGAGAGGATTGATTCCATACAACATGAAAAACACTATGTCATCTTTGTTGATTTCCTTTGCAACCTTTGCATTTTCATCATAATTGTTGATTGGTGAACAACATTGTTGTGCTTGATTAATGAAACCTTTATATCTCTGGCATGCTCTCTCTACGAGAAGCAAACACAAGTGATTTCTACTCCATGAGCTTAAAGAGTATCTCAAGTTTTAAACCAATGCATTTGAATGATTGTTTCTTAGGCTAGTTTACCATTTGCTTGAGGACAAACAAGGTTCTCTGTTTAGGGGAGTTGATAATGACAAATTTTACCATGATATTTAGTATGAAATTGAGAGAAAATGTCAATTCTTCCTTAAATTTTTACCATCTTGAATCTAGTTTTCATGTAGTTTTCTAAGTGGTTGCATCTTAAGCTTTAATAATATTATTTGACTACTAATCCTCAACTCCATGCATTCAAAGTATTTGGAAGAAGTTTCTTTACCTAACCAAGTTAACAAAACCTAGGAAAAGAGGGAAGAGGAGTAAACAAAACGAAGAACCAATGTTGCAGAAATGACTCACGTTGGGCGCCTCCTCCTCTGTGGGCGTGATAACAGTTGAAAAACTGTTATTTTCATGCTTAAAATTGATACCAAAAGCAACCTTTAAGACTTAGAAACTATCTTTGAATCATGTTTTTGCTTATATTATTGGAAATAAGAAGTTGGACATGTTTATGCTTGATTTCCTTATTTTATGCAAGTTTTAGAATGATTTTGATGAAAGAAGTGAAGTAGGACAGAGATGGAATCAGAAAAGAACTCAAAGAGTGCAAAATAAGAGAAGTTGCGAGTACTGCTCAGCGCCATTTACCGCTGAGCGACACTTCTGAAGACTTGTTGGCACCACTGAGGGGTAAAAATGCAACTGAGGGGAAGAATTGATGACGTGCTGGTGCCGCTAAGTGATATTTACCGTTGAGCGCCATTATTTTGGGCTCGGGCCTACTTTTCTCTAATTTTTAGAACTCTATATAAGGTTTTAGGTGACCTAGGGTTAGTATCTTTGGTAGAGAACGAAGCAAACTCACACCTCCCCACCCCTTGGAGGAAGATTTTGGATGCTAAGGCTACCTACTCAACTTTCTAGGGTTTTATCCTTCACTCTTTCATTATTTTTCATCTAGTTTCACCATGAATATGGTGAACTAAACTTGTATTGTTGTTGGGGAATCAATGTAATCTTTTGAAGCTCTCATATATGGAATTTGTGTTTAAACATCTTATTTGAGATACATGCTTTCTTTCATTAATAGTTAGGATTTTTCCTCTTTGCTCAAAGCATGCATTGTTTAACTCATTCGATGTCATGATTATTGGTTTTGTCGATATGGACACATACGGAGAAATCTAGATTCGGGGAAACTCTCTCAATAGTAGTATAAACCTAGACATAGGAGTATGATGGTTGGTTGCCTTTAAGCTTCTGTTCATTATAATGCATGATTAATTGCTAGGGAGACAAGACATTGTAAACTAGTGATTATGATTAGGCTTTCTTCGCCGAGACATCGGGTTTAAGGTAATTTAGAGAGTGACATTAACATTGATGAAAAGAATGATGAATTCCTAAATATATGAGAGTGGATAAGATGAAATTGATAAACCCCAACAACATACTCATCCATATAATTCGTTCCAAGTGTTTTGTTCTTCTTTTCCATTGATCAAATTCATGCATACATGTTTACTTTTTGTATTTTGCATTAAAAACCCCAAAGTAATTGTTTTTACAAGTCTTAAATAATCAAACAATCATATAACTAACTAGGCCGTGAGTCATTTGGGAGAACGATACTTGGTCTTACCAAGTTTATTACTTGATACGATTCGGTCACACTTGCCGAGGTTTAACAGGGCGACGGGCACCTCCTCCTTTGTGGGCGTCGGGCACCTCCTCCTCTATGGGCGTCGAGCGCCATTTGATTGGTCCAACTCGCGTCAGGCGCCTCTTGTCAAGGTCCCAAGCGTGACTTTTGCTAATGTGGCATAAAAGCTTTATTTGACCCTGGAACACGAAGGGGACTGGATCTTTGGCAACCCAGACGCGATTTTTATCCATTTAAGCAGCTGGAGGCGAGCTTGGAGCTGTGGAAACACTTCTCCTTCCCCCTTGGGTCTTCTCCCTTCTTCCATTTTATCAATTGTAAGCTTAAGCTCTCCATGATTATGGAGAGCATCTATTGTTGGGGATTGATGTAACCACGAATCTCTTGTGTAAATTACTGTTGATTTGAATGATTATATGCCTATTTCATTGATTGCTAGTGTTTAATTCCTTCTCTTAAAGCTTGTTATGACTTGATCAACCATGGCATGATTTTAGGGTTTGCTTGATATTGGGAAATATTGTGTAAATCTGGAATTGGAATAAATACCTAAAGGAAATTGTATCTAGGAATAGGACTTGGACCTTTGGTTGTCTTGAATCTCAACTCTTAAAGCGGATGAACTTGTTAAATGTTCTAAGGAATTGGAGTTTAAGAAGTAAGTCTAGGCTCTCTTTACCAAGGGATTGGGTTTGACTAAATTAGTAGATTGACTTTAGCACATCTATGAAAACGAAGTGAGTTTTATGCACAAGAGTGAAGTAGGTGAAATCATACACCCAAAAATAGCAATTCATATCATTGCAAATCCTTTACATTTTTAGTTGTTTGGGTTTCCAAAGTTCATTTTTTATCATTCTTGCATTGTATTTACTTTAATTGCATGAAAACCCAAAAACATGGAATTATTCTTTCATCTAAGCTAGTTAGAAATTATACGATTGTTTAGCAACACGAGTCTCTTGGGAAACGATATTCGGTCTTACCGGCTATATTACTTGAAACGATTTGGTGCACTTGCCAAAGTCTCAACATGGGTGGATACCTGTCAAAGGCATTATGACGCTCATGTTAATGGTATTTCTTAATAATTATGTGATAAAGACCTCAATAATAAAAAATAATTACTTGACATCTCTCATCAAACATATATTTCAAAATCTTATAATGGGCTTATAATTAAATCTGATCCATTCATTACCAATAAATAGTTTTCATCATTCCTATTAATTTCTAATTTAATGACTATTATTCTTATTAATTGCCCATTAATAGTTGTTGTTGCTTAGATTAATTATAATTTAATTATTATTCCTGATCGATCGATCATTTCTTGGTCGATCGCCCGGTCCTTGGATGATTGGGTGGTCATACAGTACATAGGCCCCCAAGCCCGAACATGGTATAATGTGTGAAGAAGGTTTAGGTAGTTTACTTCCAATGCAGATTAGTTTTACCTTCGACATTTGTCTTTGTGTGTTGTTGTACATTGACCAAGATTGTGAGCTTCATTGATCACTCGTTGCAAGTAATGCAAGAGTCTGACTGACCATGGATGGATTAATTGAAGTTGAAAAACATTTCCTGACGACTGATTGAAGGTAAGCCAGGAGTTAAAAAACGTCCTCTGACCACCCATGAAGAGCTCGACACGAGTTGAAAAACATTCCCTGTCGACTGGTTGAAGGTAAGTTAGGAATTTAAAAACGCTTCTTGACCCGTGAGGGGCTCAATAGGAGTTGAAAAACATTCCCTGCCGGCTGGTTGCTCAAAGTTGGCCAAGTGGTTTGTATGCAGGGTCTTGTCATCTGCACAGAAGAAAAGAAGCAATTCAAATTTAAAAGGTCAAAAAAAGTGTAACCAATCAAGCCAATACATTTACAAGGTTAGATAGTTAATATCAAGCTAGCTTACGTTATAAGGCCGGATGGCCAAGCATGCAAGATTGTTCAGTCTTCGGTTGAACATTTGAAGACCAAAATGAGGAATCCATATTAGTATGTGTCACAACCGAGATGTTAAAGGTTAATGACTTCTGACTTGTAGAGAGCTGAGGACGTTGGTCATGACTATATGGATAGGCACCGCTCGGGACTCCTATGGTAAAGATTCACGATCACCGACCTTCGGTAAGACCGATCGGGATCCCTTTGGTGCAGATCCACAGTCATCGACCTTCGGTAAGGCCGGTTGGGATTCCTTTGGTGAAGATCTACAATCACCGACATTTTGTGAGGCCAACCTAGATTCTTCTGAGGCCATGATTGGCTGAGCAGTTGAGGCCAATGTATGACCGAACAGTGGAGGAATTAAGGTCTTCCAAAGTACCACTCGTATAGTTCCTTGTGGCTAGAAAGGGATGTCGCTCAGTCCCACGGTAGGCGTCAAAATGTTCCGGGTAGGGGGTTGAGGTCCCTTGCTCAAAGTATTTCAAGTTGCCCTAAAGACCGAATGAGCTCCATTAATGATCCTCCATCATTCGAGTTACGTTGTTCCCTTTTTCTCCTTCTTGTCCAAGTTAAGTGGGTGGGTACCTATCAAAGACATTATGATGCTCATGTTAGTGGTATTTCTTAATAATTCTGTGATAAAGATCAATAATCAGAAATAATTACCTGACATATCTCATCAAACATATATTTCAAAATCTTATAATGGACTTACAATTAAGTCTGGTCCATTAATTATCAACAAATGACTTTCATTATTCCTATTAATTTCCAATTTAATGACTATTATTCTTATTAATTTCCCATTAATAACTATTATTGTGCAGATTAATTATCAATCAATTATTGTTCCTGACTAGTCAATCATTTGTTGGATGGTCGACCGCTCGGTCCTTGGTTGACCGGGTGATCATACAGTACACCATCTTTTTATGAATCTTCAATTATCACGAAATATCAATCATCAATTTTTCTCCTATATCAACACACATTCCAACCGGTAGTGTAAACCTCAAAGGTCAACTTATTATTTAGTTTTTGCAAATTTTCTTCACATTTTTTTTTCATTCACATAAATGATTGGTCCTTACACGTCAGTTACACCCAAACAACTACCAATATCAAGAACCCCTTCAATAGATCTCTATAATAGCTAGCACGACCTACAAGGTTCTTCATAAGTTTTGGAATAGATAAATATGTCATCAATAAAAACCACGACATACTTATTCAAAAGAGGAAATATCATGTTCATGTACTCCACAAAGACAACAAGGCATTATTCACGCCATAAGCATCTCCATGAACCAATCATGCCCATAGTTGAATAATTAGGTAGTCTTTTGAATATTCGCATCTTCTTTCCAAAATTTGATGGTATCTTCACCTTGAAAAGACTATAACACCATGGAATTGTTGAATCAGTTTGCCTATCCTTGGCAAACGACACTTATTCTTTATTTATCTCATTGGGTTATCAGTAGACTAAACACCCTTGGAATGTTATCCTTTTTCTTTTACCAATAATATAGAGTTGCCTTTAACATATCTTTCATTTTCTTTTTCAGTTCCATGAAAACAGCCAGGCCATCCATTAAAGTGGTTTTGATACTAACCTAGCTTCAAGTGCCAAGTTTATAAAGAATTTCACCTCATAGAGAACTTTGCTTTATTCCCTTAGATAACCCTCTAGGCATTTCCTTTTGCTCTTTCACATCTTGAACCTTTATTGTTTGTCTATTGAGCACAGTTCCTAAGTGAGTTAAGGTCGCACAATATTTTTTCCCTTTCTTCAACTCACTCCCAACATGATGTATAGTCATAACATCAGTCTCTCAAAGTCTGGAAACACAACTACTTATTGATCAAAAGTTGTGAGAATATTATTGGAAAACAACCAATCCATTCTTAATTTTGCATCCAACTCTTATAAAGATAAGAATATCAAGTTAATCTTAAATTTATAATTTCTCTATTACCATTGAACACTTCACACAACCAAGGAGGTAAAACTTACCTAGAAAAGATGTTGACATCAAAACTCAAATTGCAGCTTTTAATTTAATAAACCTAATTGTTCTATGCTTACACGTTCAAACTCCTACTGGATTTACAACTTATTCTTTACCTATTGCCTTATGTCTACCACTATTTTCCCCCACACTTTTAGATTTAAGAAGGAAAATAATCTTTGATCTAGTTATGAGTCTACACCCTCATCAATTTATCAATATTCTTTCTTTCTCAATGTTTTTAATTTCATAGGCCATATCTACTATCTAAAATTCATCACTTATGTGCATAAAAGAAGCATAACCAACCCATAACCTTCAGATAATCTTGAGGATGAACTGCTCTGAACTCTTATACAATTATTGTTAACACGAATACACAACCAATACAACAAAAACATAGTATCCACTTCCCACAGATCACCTAAGGTTCGACTTGTTCTGATACCATAAATTGAAACATCCCAACTAAGTAGTATCATCTTACTAATTAAAGTATTATGAATAAAGTATTAAGCATAATCAATCTTGTAAGTATATAATATGTATTTACAGTCCTCCATGAGAAATCATAATTTAAAAATGATATAAACATAAAATTTCTATACATTAGGAGGATCTATACAATAAAAAATTTATATAACTAAGCTACACTTACTCACTATTCAACCCTAACAGTCTCAGCATTGTTCAACCCTTAATAGTCTCAGTATTGTTCAACCCTTAACAGTTTCACTATTGTTCAACCCTTAACAGTCTCACTATTGTTCAACTTTCCCACCTGCACTATCCTTTGCTTGCATATAACATACGATCATTCCAATTGGAAAAACCATAAACAAAAGAAACACAAGGATAAGCTAGTGATATTTAACAAGTTAAAATTCAAACAACACACCTAATATCAACTGATCAATGCACCACAAAAGATCATTCGTTCAAAACTAACCATTTGTTAAGGAATTGACATAGCCTATACTTAATTTTCGGAATGCTTATGCATTTAGTTGAATACTCGTGCAAGTTCTACACTTGTCATGTAATCTCACAGTGAATTATAGCAAAATATCGCCCTAGGTCCACTTAACCTAGTTGATTGGAGAAACACACAACCTTAGTTCTATTTAAGCCTAACTTACCATGACAACGTTAACTCCTATCAATTATCTAGGCTAATATTGTATTTCATATTGATCCCTTAGATAAGGAACATCATTCACCCCTCACTCATAAACTTCATCCTTTATATGAATTTGTGTTTAGTAAAGTTATAATGACTTCACTTTCTGGAATCAAACTAAATGCATACACTATATTATCCAAATATGACATTCCTTTTCAAGAAAGACCACATCCATATAATACACACAATATTCTAAATTGATATTAAAACTAATCAGCACTAGAACATCATTTTTCCCTTTCCATTTATACAACATTGATAAAATTAGCGATTAATCACATAATTGTATGGCACAAAAATTCATTCTCTACGCAATTCTAAATTCCTCATTTAAACAAAAAATCATATTCCTTTCATTTATCATTATATTCCAACATTTATATCATACTACAATCAATTAACATCATAATCATCAATAAAATTCCATATAGTCATCATAACATTTAATCCAAGGGTCCCTCCACCACCACCCCTTCTCCCTCCACCTCCCCACAAATTTTGTAATGACAAAATTGCCCTTTTAATTTTTAACCTTTTTACTTTTAATCTTATTTATTTACCAAACCCAACATCCCTCACTGTTACTCTCTCACTCACAGCCCCACTCCCAGTTTTTTCTTACTCTTTCTTGTGAGATCTGTCGTTATATGTCATTAAACGGATGTGTCACATCTGTTCACGGATATGCCATATCCGTGGAGGTTCGAGACTCAGCGGACGCTGATATCCAACTCATGCATGACCGAGCGAACTCGTTCAAAGACCTAACGACGTCATTCGACCGCGAGCTCGAGAACTTCTTTAATTGTGCAACGCCTCCTTTCTCGGTTCTGACCATGCGCTCTTCACCGCCGAGGGAGATCGAGTTCATCAAGAGTCTACGCCTGAAGCTGTCGGAGATTCGACGCGACTACTCCTCACCCGATTTCAGCAAAAGGGTTCTGGAGAAATGGAGCCCGAGGTCGCAGATTCGAATCGACCTTTCCGCGATAAAGAAGGCTATTGTGTTGGCGGAGGAAGATGGGATTGTGGATTTTGAGAAGAGGGGAAGGAGGTTGAGTTTCTGGGAGGAGTGGAAAAACAAAGGCGAGGGTCAATCGAAGGACTAAGAGCCGATTTGTGCATTGAAGATCAGGCTCAAGGAGTTTAAGAAGCATGGTTCTTCTTTCGAGGCTTTCAAGAATAGTGAATTCTTGGAGAAAGTCAAGTTTGGCTTAGTCTGTGCTTCTTCCTCTTTTAGTAATTTACTTGGTCTCTTGTTAATTGTAGGATTCTGTGTGTTTGGGGTAGGGTCTCTGGTTGACTTTAAGTCATTGTTTCTTTGGAGAAAGAACTTACTTGGCTATACCATTGTATTTGTTAATGAAAATTATCTGTGCAGATGGATTGTTGATGTTACAATTAGAACTTAGAGGAAGATTATTTGTTATTACTTGTTAAAAACTCTTTTTGTTCGACAGTTTAAAAATTACCTTTTGAATTGATAACTGATTTGTGTTTGGTTTCTGTTACTACTAGATGTTTTAATAACTTTAATGATTCACTGAACGAAATTAAGAAGGAATTTGAAATGATTATTGTATGAGCCATGCCACGAAGAGCACGAACAACCATACTATCACACCACCACGAACGAAGAGCAAAAGGAGAGTTGGGATGAGAAGTCTCACCGAAAGAGAGAAAAGAGTGAGACGGAGGTGGGAAGAAGAAACGGCGGATCTCACAAGAAAGAGTAAGTGAAAGCTGAGGGTGGGGCTGTGCGTGAGAGAGTAATAGTGAGGGATGTAGGGTTTGGTAAATAAATAAGATTAAAAGTAAAAAGGTTAAAAATTAAAAGGACAATTTTGTCATTACAAAATTTGTGGGGAGGTGGAGGGAGAAGGAGTGGTGGTGGAGGGAGTAACATCCTTAATCCAACCATAACAATTTTGCTAAACAAACTTCTTTCTCGTCAAACAAACCCCATTTTGGGAAAGGCTTTGCTTAACGACAACTTGTACCCATAAAAAATTAAATAGAGAACTTTGTTTCATCTAGTGTCCAATGTAGAGACGTGCGCCTTGTAGTCCCTGGGTACTACACACTATTGAGGACATCTAGAGTTTACTGGAATTGTTTTTTCAAGTGAAACCAACTGTTCGAATACATTGTCATGTAATTTTTAAAATTTGTTATTTCCTAAAAAAATAAGAAATCATAAAGTAATAAACAAAATATTTTTGAAATTTTTATTTGAATCTGATAATTGACTTCACTCCTACGTTATTTTCGTTCTTGAAAAAATTATTTTAATTTAGTTGATTTTTTCTATACACATACTCAGCTTCCAATTTATAAATAAACTAAAGTATATAATTGTTGGACACACACTTTATATATAATGTAATGAGTTAATTGAATTGAACCACCTATCTGGTCTTTGGCCTCCACAATTGAATGAACTAAGGTATCTTTTGATGCATTAAACACCACCAAAATGAGGAAACTGACTAATCCAAGGAAAAGAAATTGAAAATATCACTCAAAAACAATGTCCAGGCATGGGAATCTACGCTCCCTAGGGTTGTCTGGATTGTGCTTTTAGGTGATTTATTCCATTTTTTGATTTGGATGAGTGACTTTTGTAGTCTTTGGTAGTCCTTAGTACGTGAAAAACATCTTATTGCTTTAAATTATTGATGTGATCGATTACAAGGGCTCGTAATTGATTACTAGTGTGTTGAATTACATCTATTGTAACAACATTACAACAAAAATACGATTATGGACCAAAATTGCAATTTTTTTAAGATCATATCCAATGAATACATTTAATCCAACATTTAAAATCATAAAATTGTGTATATAAAATCTAATGAATAACTTATGTACAACATAAATGTCAACCCCAAAATTCAGGTACAAGTCTATTACAATTTGTATAACAAGACAATCGTGCAATCATAATATATATAAACTTGAACAATAATATATACACATTGAAATTGAGACAAGAGCATCACAATGACATCCATTTATACAAACTTCAACCATAATATATACAAACTTGAACAATAATATATGTTCTCTTGAACCATCATCTCCTTTCTTCAACCCATATTATTTACAAAATTCCTTCCATCATTTTCCAAGATGAATTACCGGAAAGCAACACTTTACACTTAACCCATCTTTATGTCTAAGTATTTGAACCTAAATTGTTCACAATTTTGCTCTCTAAGTCAATTTCTTTTAAAAAAAAATTCAAACAAACCAACAACACCTGACACGTGACATTGTAAAAATTTTGTCAAAAATTATTTTGTTAACCTATCACGATCCATATCTAAACGTGTTTTCTTGCAAATTAAAATAAAAACAACTCCACGTTCACGCAAAATGTTTTCCCTTTAAAATGTAATGCAATGCGAACACAGATATAGATAAATTCTCAAACTAAAACTTCACTACTACAAACACACATGACGCTTAAGAACAAAAACATAAAAGATCCACGCTCAGTCTTTGTCTGGTACCCTACCTTCAGTCTCTGAAATCTAAAAAACTCATCATATTCTTTATTCAGGAACTTGGCTTCAACGTGTTTCCAATATCAATAACAAATCGATACTTCACATCTGCTTTAAGGAGGCGTTCCATCGCAGTGTTCACATAATCCATTTCAATAACTTCGATATCAGGTTTCACATCATGCTTCGCAGCAAAATCTATCATTTCTTGCGTCTCTTTCATCCCTCCAATTGCACTGCCACCAACCAGCTTCCTCCCTGCCAATTGTGTACAGTTATACTGAGTTTCAAAATTCAATTAAGTACTTTTTCATTCTAATACAGACTAGATCCAAGGTTGGAAAAATTGTTTATTATTACTATACTTTTAACTTAAATGTGAAGAGTTCTATATTCATCGTGGCCAGTGATATTTTCCTGCATTTTTTTCTCAATACTAAGAATAACAAACATGATCACGATTCAAAACCCGCGAGTGTGTAATTGGTAGCATTATTTTTCATGGAAGCTTACCCGTAAGTAAGGCAAATGCTGGAACCTCAAGAGGTTTCTCTGGAGCACCAACCATGATCAATTTACCATGAGCCTTCAACAGGCCAATCAAAGGCACGAGAGAATGGTTAGCAGAAACTGTGTCAATGATTCCATCAAAGGTTCCCATGACAGCCTACACACATATTTAGTGAGGAACATTAGAAGTTGGTGAATGCTTTCACTTGCAACAAAGAAGCAACTTTAAGGCACACACAACATGTAACTGGTGATAAAAACAATTTGCATGTAATTTCTTAAAAATGTCACCAAAACTTTCGTAACCCTAGCATTTCGAAGAAAAAAAACTAATTTTCGTTACTAAATTTTGTGAGTAATGATAATTACCATCATCTCATCTTGTTCACGGCTAACAACAAATGCATCAGCTCCCATGTGTTCAATGGCTTCCTTCTTTTTGTTGGGAGAGGTACTAATTACTGTGACCTTAAGTCCAAGAGCTTTGGCAAACTTGACAGCCATGTGACCAAGTCCACCAAGACCAACCACACCAATATGAAGTCCAGGCTTATCAAGTCCATAATATTTCAAAGGGCTATACACTGTGATTCCAGCACAAAGGAGAGGAGCAGCAACATCAAGAGGTATGTTATCTGGAATACGAACCACAAAGTGTTCATCTGCAACCATTGAATCGGAGTAGCCTCCGTATGTTATGGTGCCATCAACATACTTGGCACTGTATGTGAGAATCATTTTGGGGCAGTAATTCTCATGATCTTCACTACAGTTCTGACAGGAGCTACAGGATCCAACCATGCACCCCACACCAACTCTGTCTCCAACTTTTAACTTTTGCACCTTGCTTCCCACCTCTGTCACCACACCAGCAATCTCGTGTCTACACAAATTCCAATCAAATTTCACATGTTATATCATGAACTGACCTTCAGTTACATTTAGAACATCTTAGAATAATTAAAAAAAAAATTGTTTAGTGTTGTAAGACTCAATTTCAGGTGAAGAAAAGGATCTGCAAGGCGTTGGAAATTATCTTACTATTTTCAATCAGAGTAAACTTTTAAATCAGTCCTTCACATACTAAAGACACAAACTTATTATACAAGAAGAAAGAAAAAAAAATGAAAAACAGAAAGAACGTTCAAACATTTTTGAGAAAGATTTGTCTTACGTGTAACTTTTAAAATTGAAGATTTTGAGTGGAAGTCTGTATAAAATTAATTATATGCTCAATATAATTGATTATATTTTTAACTTTTTTATTAATATTTACATTTTTATTTATTATAATAAAATATATAATGAATATAATTTTTTTAAAAAGAAAGTAAGATTGTTTTTAAGTTACATTAATTATACTTATTATAAACTTTTCAATTTAAATTTATTTGTTTTATCTTAATTCAAACAACTTGTTTGGTTGAGTGAAAAAAGATAGATTAAAGTAAAAGGCTTAATATTATTAATATATGTAATTGATTTAGTTGAATTATAGATGATTGATAAGTTATCCTATTAATTTAATGTCTAAGTTATTGTTGGGTGTATTAAACCATAAATTTTTTGCTAAAAAAATTAAAATAATTTATTTCTTAAAAACATTAATCATTTAAAAATGTTATTTATGGATTTCAAATAATAATCATCAAAAAAGTAAAAAGGGTCATACAAATAGAGTTATTTTAAAAAGGTTAAATATTAATAATAAATTAATATTTTAACACAAAATTCCTAAAAATTCATTATTTTCTTCTGGATTCAGACTTTATACACTCTTTAAAAAAAATCTTACAAATAATGACAAATCACTCTAACCCAATACACAGCAGCATTTTCAAAAATTATCTAAAATGAATCCCTACAAATATCTAGGAAAAATAAAAGTCAGCAAAAGGAAAAGAAAAGGACATATACGTACCCAGGAACAATAGGATAGATTGAACAGCTCCACTCATTCTTTAACATATGTAAGTCTGAGTGACATATTCCACAGTACATTACTTTAATTGCAACATCTTTCTCTCCTGTTGCCCTGCAAAAATCATACATCTCATCATTTCTTCAAAACTCAATTAAAAATTAAATTATCACTCAAGATGCTTATTTATTTTCACACTCAAGAAATACAAAATTATTAAATATTTTTTTCCATTATCAAATTTAACTTATATTATATATTGGGTTAGACTTCCAAAAAGTCCAATCTTAAAAAAATCATATCCCTGATACCATGTTATATTTGTTATATTCCTGAAGAGAGTAGAAAAATTCATTACACATTTTCAAGGTGCAATCTAATAAAATCATGATTCCAATTTCGTTTATAACGATTAGACTAAAAATTGGACACCGGGTTTATGGTATATTGTTCTTCTTTTGTTACCGTGGGATCGTGGAATAGAACTTTAAAAATATGTGGTTAGATAAATTAGTTTTACAACATTGCTCTATTTTAGGGTTTTTTTGTTTTTTAAATTTGAAAACTTTATAACACTTCTTTATATGATTCTTTATATTTATATATGATATTAGTAAAGCTTAATTGATTTATGTCATTGTGTTTTTACTTTTCACATTGAAAAGAAATTCTAAATTAAAATTAATGGTGTCTCTTATTATTAGGATTTTTTTTTTCTTGTTGTTGTTTCTAATAAATTGTTAGAAGTTTGGGAAATCCTTTACTTTAATACTTTTGATTTGTGTTCTTATTTCCTTTATCATTATATTTAAATCCTAATTATTTTATTTTAATTTCTGGAAGAAAAAACTACTATATATATGTAAACCATTTGCATTTTAGTCCTTATTGAATATTTTGGAAAAAAAACAAATTGAAGATGAATAAAATGTAATGAGAATTAGAACAGTACAAAAACTAAAAGGAAAAAAAATAACAATAGTCAATTGATGAATTGTGGTTGAAAACAAAAGAAAAATGAATGAACAAAAGTAATTTGAGAAGATAATACCTTCTGGAGAAATTGAAAGGGGAGAGAATGCCAGAAGTGTCTCTTGCTGCCCATCCAAATGCTTTGATGGGATGCTCTGTCTCTGCTTCTGAAACCATTTCAATTGCAGAATAGAGAGAGTAATAAGAGAGTTAAAAGAGTGGCTCTGAGAGAAAAAATGAGGACAACAGCAATAGCAGAAGCCATATTTAACGAGTTATTCCAATTCTCAACATGTGGATATTCTTTCTAACTCATATTAGACTTTGTCAATCATCTCAGAAATAACTTTAATAATTAATATACAATTAATATTTCTATTTAATGTGTTTAATAATCAAGTATCTGTTTCGTTTTTTTTTTAATTTTTTAAACATATATTTAAATATAATGATACAGGAAATAAAACCACATATCAAAAGTATTAAAGTAAAGAATTTCCCATAACAATTTATTAGAAACAACAATCAAATGGAGCAGTTTTTAATTTTCTTTAGAACAGAAAGAAAGTTTAAAAAACGAAAGCTTAAAAAATTAGATATTGGGTATCTGATGTTATTTCTGTTGAGCACCTTAGTTTTATTTATTTATTTTTTTTATGACATAAAAAAACAGAAATGATAAACGATAAATGTGTTTACACATATATAAATCATTATTTATTTATATAATTTATGTCACTTACTTTTTTAAGTTTTAATATTTTAATTTGGTTTCTTAATAAATTAAAATATTAATTGTTATAACATATAGGTCTTTAATCATAATTAATTAATTAAATCCTTTTATAAAATTAATTAATAAAATATAATTATTCTAACGCATTCAATAATTTATTATATATATATATGGGTTTATTTATATACGTCACTTTTTTTAGTTGGTACATTTTAGCAGAGTGTATCATTTAGTTGGTATATTTTAGTAAAGTTTATCCGATTTTAGTAGACAAAAATATCTCATATAGTATGGATTCTCAGTTTTAAGGTCAAAGTTATTTGAATAATTTTCATTCTCAAAATTTAAAAAGAAAAACAAGAAATCTCGAATCCTTAGTCACTGCTCTCATCCCTCATTCTTCTCAACTCTTTCTCTCTCATCTCTCTCACTCTAACATTCCCTCTGTCATCCCTATAGTAGTTCCAACCGAAAAAAATCATAAACATTCACCTAATCCTAATCCATCTTGCTCACTTATCAAATTTGTTTCTCTCTCATCTCCATCCTCTCTCTCTAACTCACACAAAGTAACTCGCGACACCGCAATTGGTTACTCTTGCTCTGTTCGGTCATTTGTTTTCCACTTTAATAAAAAAAATAATTGATGATATTGATATTGATTTTTGATTGGAGGGTTGTGTTATATTTTTTCCCTTCTGATTGTTATTAAATTTCGTTTATCTCTATGGAGATTTGATACTTGAACTATTAAGTTATCTGGAAATATTTTTCAGAAGAGAAAAACCCTTATGTGGAAAGGGGATTTTGGAAGGGATAAGTGATTGTCTAGAAAATGGATTTCTAAAGTGAGCTCTTAAAAATAATTCTAAAAACACATTTTTTGTTGGAATATACTTTTCACCTTTCTTTATAGAACCAACCTTAAAACACAGCAAAAAAATGAAGCTCCTGCACATGGTACTAAATGATTTAACATGAAGAAATTATTGAAGAAAGTTTATGAACAGAGAAAACTATTGTTATTGGCTTGTCCCCTTATTCAAAAAAGAGACCACTGCTCGATCCCTTTCGAATGTTTCATATTGATAAGCATGTTTTCATTTCATTTTTGTAAAGAGAATAAAAATATTCTAACAAATTACACATCTTCTATATTTGAACAGATTAGAGAATATTGAGTAGTTTTGAAGAAGAACTACATTAATATACCAATTAACTAAAAATCAACCAGAAATTAGTAAACTAGTCATAATGAACATGTTAGCTCTCAGTTGGACCAAAAAATTACTTTTCAAAGTAAATGACATCATGTAAGTTTATTTTAAACAATTCACATCTCTAACTTGTTTATTCAATATTAACATGATGTTGTCATTCTCCTTTATCATTTGCCATAGAAGTGAAATTAAGAAAAACAAACTAATTTCAAATTGGAATTTAAACTTAATAAATTTGTTACCATCACGCTCATCGTTTAATTTCTACTCCTTTCATTTATATGATTTTATCAAAATTATAAACATGATGTTGTCATTATGATTTATCATTTGCCGCATAAGCGAGTGAAATTAAGAAAAACAAAAGGTAATGACTTTCAAATTAGAATTTAAACTTAATAATTTGTTACCATCACGTTCATAGTTTAACTTCTACTCCTTTCATTTCTATGATTTTATTATTTAAAAACTAAATTCTTTGCAACTATTATGGGTTGATGCTATCGTCTTTTCGTGGGAGATTTCTTTTTTTTTCGTTTTGAAATTGTTGTAAACTTTAGTTTTTAACAAATTTAATAACAATCAGAAGGGAAAAATATAACACAGCCCTCCAATCAAAAATCAACATCATCAATTATTTTGTTATTAAAGTGGAAAACAAATGAATTAACAGAGTAACAGTAACAAATTGCGGTGTCGCGAGTTGATGTGTGTAGTAGATATGAGATGAGAGAGAAACAAATTGGATAAGTGGGAAAAGTGAATTAATATTAGGTGACTGTTTTTGATTCTTTTAGTTGGAGCTACTATAGGGATGACAGAGAGAATGTTGAAGTGGGAGAGATGAAAGAGAAATGGTGGAGAGGTATGAGGGATGAGAGAAAGATGATAAGGGTTTGGAAGTTTCTTGTTTTTTTTTTAGTTTTAAAAATGAAAATTATTCAAATATCCTTTACCTTAAAACTTAAAATCCATATGAGAGTATTTTTGTCTACTAAAACCCGATACACTTTACTAAAATGTACCAACTAAAAAAATATCTTACTTGTTACCAAACCCATATATATATATATATATATATATATATATATATATATATATATATATATATATATATATATATATATATATATATATATATATATATATATATATATATATGATCAAGATTTTGAGTTACGTTTCGATCAAGACGTTTTACTCTTTTAAAATTAAATATTATTTTTTAAAATGTAATTAACTTTCAATTTCTTTGTAAATTTTGGTATATTTAGTTTATTTTTTAATAAAAATTTTAATATATTGAGTATTCAAAATCTTTGTACTTTTTTAATTCAATTTTTGTTGTCTAATTTCTAAGTTAACTAGATGATGAGGTTTTTGAACTGTCATTTCACTTTTTTTTAACACGTTAAAAATTATGAGATGTTATAATTAATATAAAATATAATACACTTAATATAAAATATGATAAGTTATTTTTATTATTTTAATTAAAATTATGTTAGACCAAACTATCATATTTTGATTATTCTACGTCTTTACCAACCGTGATCAAAATACTGTTATCAATCTTAATCAAAAGCGTATTGTCGTCTCTAACCATTAGAAGATGAAGTAAGATAACAATTACATTATTTAATTAATGAAAAAAATTAAACCGTAAGAATTTAATTGAGAAATATAAAATTTTAAAAATAATTAAAATATTTATTAAAATTTTAGTTAAAAATATTTAAATTTATAAGAAACTCAAAACTTAATTAATTTATTATTATTATATATAGAAATAACTATATTGAATAATAAGTTATGAATCATTTTAAATGATACGTTATGATATAATATTTATATTGATACTTAAAAAGAACTTTTAAAATTGATAAAATGAATATTATTAATTGTATACTATTTAGAAAAATATTAAATGCATATGATATTAGTAAATATATAACAATTAAAATTATTAATGGTACCTTAAATGCATTAACTGAATAAAAGGTTTAGTGATTATTACAAAAAACGTAAATATTTACTGTTATGATATGAAATCATTTATGTAATATTTTAAAAATGAAATTATAAAACTCCTAGAATGTTAGGTAGATATGTTATTGTATTCAGATGTCTGCGTCTACCTTTTAGTTAGATATGTTGTTTATTTAAAAGAATTTATCCAATAAGTATTAATTGAGTTTCATTTTTTTTAGAAATTGATTTTTATTTAATTTTTAATCTAAGTTATTATTCAATTTATTTTTTTATAAGTTTTTTAATTTAAAGTTTTTTTTTAAATTTGAATTGTATAAGAGATTTTAAAAAATTAAAAATAATATAATAATATATAAAAATAAATTAAAGATAATAAAAGCATGTATTAAATATAAGTATAATAATGGAAAAAGGGAGTAGAAATTATAAGTTAAAACTAAAATAAAACACTTTCATATTCTTCTGAAAGGCCCCTGTAAAGGTCAAATTAACTTATAAATTAGTCAAATAAATACTTCCTGACTACTTTTGTTTTTTAAACAATAAGTCTAAGTATTCTTTTAAAACAATATACACAAGTGTTATTATACAATATCAGTAAAAAGAGTTTTTGAACTATCTAAAATAAATATTGTTTATTTATCTTAAAATTAATATTAAGGAATGAACATAGTTATCAAAATTTTAAACAGATGATAATTTTATAGTGTAGAAATTTCTTGAATAGAATGAATATATTCAGATTTTGTATATTAAATTATATATATGATTGAGTTTATTAGGACTTTAGTAAGGATTTAATTTTTATTAGGTATGAAATTATCTTATATATTTTTGAGTAAAATTAATATATCGTTTGAATATAAAAAATAAATGGAGTAAGAAATGAAAAAAAAAAAGTTTTAATAGTGTACTTTTTTTTAACAATTTTTTTTTGGAGAGAAAATATTTGTAGAATATAGAATAAATTTAATATTTTAATTATTATGGGCAGACTTTTTTCATATACAATAAATTATTTATATTGTATTTTGAATTGAAAAATTAATTATTGCGGAATTTAAGAAAAAATAATTAATCATATTTTGTATTTGATTTTTTATTTGTTTTAAAAAATAAAATTATATTTAAAAAAAATATTTACTGTTTATTGTATTTAAATTTTGTTGTTGATGCTAATGTGAAATTATTGGTATATATAATGTGAAATTATTTTTTTAAACTTCCTTTCTCACCAGGAAATAAAAAGTAAATACCCGAGTTACCCTTTAATTTAAATTTAAAAAATGATTCTAGAAGATCTAGTTTTTATAAGACAATAAGATTTTAATTACAATTATAAGAAGGACGATGTCTAAATCATTACACCATTAGAGTTGGAAAATTACTATGACTAAAGAAGCCCGGCATGTCCCACCAAGATATTATAGGTATTATGATCAAAGAGAAAGTTGAATGCAGCAAATAAATTAAGAACGGCAATGATGTTTACGGAAGAATTGTGAAGTGTGATCTCACCACTCCTTATTTTTCCCATTACTGTAGCAGCAGCCGGTTGATGAGTAACCAAGTGCCTGACTGAGCGAGAAAGTTGAATTTTCTCAATGAGCGACGGCAGCCTCGTCTACCCTTCCAGGAGACCGTTTCGTCCAATAACAAAACACCAGCTTCACTAAAACATTTCTGTCACTTTCCACCTTTGAATTAGCATTTCCTAAGATATTAATTCTAGTCACCATTTTCAAAACTTGTTGCTCAGGGAATTGAAAAAAATAAATAAATTTCACGTCCGTCCTCCGCTATAGTCTACTCGGTGACTTCACTGCGTGGGTCAGTTATGGTTTCACGTTTCGGCCTAATAAATTTATATATATTCATGCGTTAAAAACCTTATTATATATATCCTCAGCTCCTCAGTTAGTTCTTCACAAAAAGTTGCCATTCTTTTCCAGTTTCATTAATTCTATCAGTCCCTTTTCTCTTGCAAAATTTGAACATGTCGAACGTGTTAGCAGGCAGTGAAAAGGGAGAAGTTTCTGCATATGGGTGGGCAGCTAGAGACGATTCGGGAATTCTCTCCCCATTCCACTTTACAAGAAGGTATAATATGTCTTAATTGAAATTGCATGCTCTTCAAAGAAAAACCCATTTGCAAAAGGACTGATTTTTTGTTTTCTTGAACAAAATTAACAGGGCAAACGGTGATAATGATATCACACTCGAAATACTCTACTGTGGGATTTGCCACACGGACCTCCACTTCGCGAGGAACGACTTTGGGATGTCGATCTATCCAATGGTTCCTGGGTATACTATTTTCTCCAGAAAGATCTCCTTTTAATCGTTAAAAACTGCGACTTTTTGCTTAGTTACTCATAAAACTTTTGTCTTACTATGTGGAATAAAGTATATACTGAAACGAGCATACGTTGTTTTAGGCATGAGATTGTGGGTAAAGTGACAAAGGTGGGTGGCAAAGTCACAAAATTCAGTGTTGGAGACATAGCTGGTGTGGGTGGCTCTGTGGGTTCGTGTGGCTCATGTTCGGAGTGCAGCGAGGGATTCTATGTGTATTGTCCAAAGATGATTTTAACCTACAGTGCACGCTGCCATGATGGAACAGTAACCCAAGGTGGATACTCTGATAATCTGGTGGTTGATCAGAACTTTGCGGTGCTAATCCCGAAGTCCATGCCACTGGCTAGTACAGCCCCCTTGTTGTGTGCTGGAATCACAGTCTACAGCCCGTTGAAGTATCACGGGCTTACTGAGCCCGGGTTGCACTTGGGTGTGGTGGGCCTGGGAGGCCTAGGTCACGTGGCTGTGAAGTTTGCTAAGGCTTTTGGCATGCGTGTCACTGTGATAAGTACATCTCCCAGCAAGAAAAAGGAAGCATTGGAGAGGTTTGGTGCAGATGCATTCTTGGTTAGTCGAGACCAACAACAGTTGCAGGTAACTCACACACACCAATTTGCTTGCTTTAATCTACTGATATAATGCCTATGCATGCATGCATGACATGATCAAAATCTGAATAATGAATTTCTGTGGTGGGGGTGATTTTAGGATGCCGTGGGAACCATGGACGCCATTATTGACACTGTTTCAGCTAATCACTCCATCCAACCACTGATTGGTTTATTGAAAACAAGAGGAAAGTTGATTTTGTTGGGTGGACCAGCCAAACCTCTTGAGGTTTTAGCTATGCCTTTGCTTTTGGGTGAGTTTTGTTATAACACTTCCACAATTGTTTTATATATGTATCATGTAGAGGAAAATGAGTAACAGTATGAAAATGTGTTGAATTATATATAGGGAGAAAGATGATTGCTGGAAGTGCAGGAGGTGGGAGAGAAGAGATTCAAGAGATGATTAATTTTGCAGCAAAACACAATATTACAGCAGATGTGGAAGTCATTTCAATGGAGTACGTGAACACTGCTATGGAGAGACTAGAAAAGAATGATGTTAAATATCGCTTTGTCATTGATGTGGCAAACACCATATAAGCTGCATGTTCAAAGAACCACAGAAGAAGCAAGCCATAGCAATATACTTCATACTGTTATAATCTCACGCGTTACTAAAATTGTAGGGAATTATTGAATGATATTTTCCAAACACAGTTCAAAATTTGATCTTGTTAATCAAACTTATTTAATGATCTAGTTTAGATGATACGATTTGATATATTCAAATATAAAATTACTTTATAATTGTACTCTTTTAGTTGAAAAATAAAATAATGTACCTGCTCACAACTCATTGTCATACGTTTTTATCATTAAAATTTTTCTCTTTTATATTAATTGTCAAGTGTTAAGGTATAATTTTTGTAATATAAACACTCTTTAGGAATCGGTTGAAAACAGGAAAAATTCATACAACCTCCTCCTGCAACTACTTTTTAATGAGAAAATCATTATTTTGATACCTAACAAATTTTTACACATATTTAATATTTGTTATTTTATCCTTTAATGTTTCTTTTTCTGTAATAATATAAAAGTCTTTTCAATGACCAAAACATTCTTAAAAAGTAAGTTGTCTAGTGCAAGTAGTTTCAAAAAAACCATTTTCCTTTTACTAATTATATATATACATATATTCTTTGTGAACAAGTACTTTTTAAGATATTAAAGAAATTTAAATAAATTATTTTCCTTTTTAATCCAAAACCAGCAAAGAAATCCTCATACTCAATTTATTACTATTAAATATAATAACTATCTGTATATTAATTACTACTAAAATAACATTATACGGATTAAAATAATTTTACTGTGTTTAGAATTGAAAGCCTCAAATACTTTACTCTTTTTTATATTTTTATGTAAATTTTAATAATAAAATGAATAATATTTTATTAACTAGCTAGTTCTTCTTTAAAACATTTAAATTCATATACTCTTCCACGTGTCCTCGATCGTGTCACACGTCTCTCTCTCTCTCTCTCTCTCTCTCTCTCTATATATATATATATATATATATATATATATATATATATATATATATATATCTATATATATAATATCTGTATCATATATGAAATATTTATTTTTAACTGAAAACATCTGGTGACTGAGATTGCTTGCACTTTCTTCTATAGATATATTAAAGAATTTTGTCGTCCATCAACCTAATAAAAGGCATAAGCTCTAAGAGATTTGATAAAGATATGAGAAATAAAAGTGGAGGCTTGTTGGATGAATAAGATTTGTATTTGTATTGTGAAAATTGTTGAAAATTATTTTTAAACGTTTTAAAATTTGATGTCCCCAATTTCAAGATGATCCAAAAGTTTAGGGTGAAAAGTTGCACTTGAATTGTTTTCTTAGCAGTAGAAGAAAAAGAAGTATACCGACACCATTGATGATAATAAATTTCTTGTTGTAATATGAGAGACATTGTCAATGCACATGGGATACTTTTGAAAAAATGGAAGGCTGAAAGCTAATATAACATTTTCCCTTTATCTTGACGAAAATGTCAAAGGTGGGAGAATTCAAAAGCTTGATATTATTATTAGTACTATGTTTCCATTATCTCTCAAATCTATATTTTACAACTCTTTGGTGGAGATATCCATATGCAATATTGACATAATCAATAGCAACAAAGTCAACTCTATTGGTTTCCTTCATGATGATTGTAAATCCATAATTGCTTTTCAACGTTGGACAAATAACGACGATTTTGTTAAAAAAAAT
The DNA here is from genome assembly GCF_016808095.1 of Vigna angularis. Classification (NCBI taxonomy): domain Eukaryota; kingdom Viridiplantae; phylum Streptophyta; class Magnoliopsida; order Fabales; family Fabaceae; genus Vigna; species Vigna angularis. The sequence continues at coordinate 21,145,481 of NC_068979.1, read as the reverse complement.
TATCCATACTATGATAATAGTCTTATTTTCATTCAACCTTAACACAAAAAAAAAATGTAAATTCAACCTTGAACCAAATACAAATAATAAAAATTAAAAACAAAATATCAACTAACTTAAAATAAAATTTATTTAATTTATCTCTATATTATATCAATAAAAAAAATAATATTGTACTTAAATAAATAGAAAATCAAAACTACTTATCTTTGTTTTATCTCTATCAAAATCAAACTAAATATTACTAAACTCAAAACTAATAAAATAAGATTTAAACAAAATTATTAATAAATCCCGTAAAATTTAAGTTTATCCCAACAAAACTACTCCATAAACTTAAATTTATCATCCTTTATTTGGCTTTCCATGTGTATCATCTTTCTCTTTTCTGTTTTCATCTAGTTCAAGAACATTATATTCTTCCTCATTCTTGTCAACCATCGCCTTCTTCAGCTCCTCGAGTTTAACCTTCTATTTATTCATCATCTCTAGAAGTCTCTCTACTTGTTGAATCTCTTCATCTTTTTGTCTTAGTTTCTTCTTCAGGTTTTCCATCTCCACGTTTTCTGCTTCATCATTGTTGGAACCGAGCTCTCCAACTCCATACTCTCTACATTTGAGCTCTTTGCTATCAACAAAATTCCACACTCTTCTTCCACATCTTTAGTAAGGAGTTTTGTCTACCTCTTTGTCTCAGTTTGACAATACTTTGCAATGTGGTTAGCCTAACACTTCCTCAATCTACAGTCGTTTGCATAATGGTCATGCTTGCCACAGTTAAAACACTTCAATCTTGACCGATCTCCTCGACCTTTTCCTTATCCTTGGTCACGCCAACTCTGTTGACTGGTTTGTTCTTCACCATCAACCTCAAAATTACCTCGGCTATGTCCACCTCGTCCTCGACCTTCAAGACCTCGGCTCTGAGTATTTCGAGTTTCATTTGAGTCCAAATGTGCTTGTAGTGCTTGATCATTGGGTTCCCTCTTTTTCTTCTTCTTCCTCAGTTCGTGGGCCTTTAATACCCAACTAATTCCTTCACAGTGAGAGTTGACAGATCCTTTATCTCTTCAAAATCATCCGTCAAAATTTTCAAGATCTTTTTCGCGGTCGGTTAGGAGGAACATCTTCACCGTTCATTTCAATTTGGTTAGCCATCTTCTACACTCAAGCTATAAACTCAACAACTTCCTCATTTTCATCCATCTCCATATGTTCAAACTCTCTTTTGAGAACTTGTACTTGAACTTGCCTCACACAAATATCTTCTTTGTAAGCCACCTCTAGAACTTCCCAGACTTCTTTTGTTGACTTTGCATTAGGTATTTTCTCGAACTCTGATTCATCCACTACATTGTACAGAAAGTATAAAGTTGATTTGTCTTTCACCCGTGTCCTTTTCAATGCAGCAATCTGGGTCATTGTCGGATGCTTATCCTTTGTGCGTTCATTGTACCTGTCCTCCACTATATCCCATACATCTTAGGATCCAAGAAGAACTTTAATCTACAAATACCAATTGTCGTAATTGATCTTTTCTGATAATTGTGACACTCTTTTTCTGTTGACTACCTTTGTCATCTTTCTCACAGAAAACCCAAGCACTCAATTTTTCTCTCACAATGTATGATTCTTCTCTCTCTCCTTTTTTTCTCTCAGTGCTCAGAACATAAAGCTCTTATACCACTTTGTTAAAATGAGTGACCCACAATATGATAATACTCTTCAATTCACTACGGTTATTTTCATTGAACCTTAACACCCTTTAAGTAGGTGAAAATTGGACCTTGGACCAAGTACAAATAATAAAAACTAAAAATAAAATATTAATTGACTCAAAATAAAATCTACTTAATATATCTCTATCTTATATCAGCAAAATAAAATAATATTGCACCTAAATAAATGGAAATCAAAAACTATCTTTCCTTATTCTATCTCTATCAAAATCAAACTAAATATTACTAAATCCAAAACTAATAAAATAAGATTTAAACAAAGTTATTAATAAACTCCTAAAATTTAAGTTTATCCCAACATATTTGGGGTAACAATTCATCGTCTTTGGAAATAACGATGGTCTAAAATCGTCATCATATGACCATTTAATTTTCATTTTTATAAGACATTCATATTTCGTGTCCTAATTTTTCACTACTTCCTTGTAGTTGTCTGTCACTTACCCTTGTCGCTGCTCAATTTGAAGACTTCTTTTTTTGTTGTTATCGTCATTCGCAAGCCATTGTAGGTCACTTCCACCGTTAAAACAATTGTTCAAGAGTATGCTTTGTGCCTATTTTCTGTACGCCTTTTTCCTTTGTCGTTGTTTGCGACCACCTTCCTGGCCTCCAGTGCCAACGTTCGTGATCACCCTATTTATCATTATGGTTATGTTGACCAACATTATCCTCATTTCCCTCTTGTTTGTTACTCTTCTTTTTCAAATTCAATATACATTATTAATATCTTACAAAATGTGTTAGTGTAAAATTATATTGAATAAGTTTATTGTTAGGAGTTATTATAAATGTTTTTTTAATATTTTGGTAATAAGTATGAATTGTTAGATAGCTTTTCTTTAATTTAAGTACTATGGGAATTAATGAGTATGAATTGTTATTTGAAATATATGTTAAACGTGTTGGGATTAAGTCCGGATGTGCATGACCTTTAACAAACATTGAGAAAAATGTGAAATGCTATCGAAATGTGTTATTCAATTATAAGTGAATCTTCTCGAATTGGATAGGGTCATACCTTTTTATGAAAAAATGTGAGATTTGAATGCATTGATAGAAAACTAATTTCGATCATGTATTTATAGAACATATATATGAATTGGGATTGGATTAATTTGTCACGTATAAGTGATGATTACAAAAGAAGGGTTGGTGAGTTTTTACGGTTCTCTTAACGCAATGTTGGTAGTATAGAAAATAGAGTAAGGATGAAATTTCCTTGTGTGAATTGTTTAAAAGGGAGAACATCTTTTATAATATACAACATGGATGTGACATGGCGAATTAGTAGACATTCCAAGTGTGATTGAAACACATGAATCTGTTGATTGGACAATGGACGGTAAATTGAAGATCACGATCTGTGATGTTGGAGTACAAACCTTTGTTGAAGCGGTGTGTGAAAATATGACTATTAATGTAGAGAACCCATTATATCCTAGTTCAACTAACTTGACATGATTATCAATAGTATTAAGGTTAATGAATTTAAAGGCATTAAATGGGTAGACTAATGAAAGCTTCATAAAATTGATTTAGTTGTTGAAGGAAATGTTTCTTAAAAGTAATATATTACTTGATTGAATGTATGAGGTAATGAAGATCCTTTTTCTAATGGGTATGGAACACCAAAATATTCATTCATGTTCTAGTGATTGTATTTTGTATAGAAAAAAGTTTGCAGAGTCGAGAATTTGTCTCAAGTGTGGTTTGTCACATTATATAAGGTCAAAGATGGTGATAAGGAGAATAGTAATGAGATCACAAAGCACAACCCTCCTTTGAATGCAATTTGATATCCATCAATAATTCTAAGGTTTAAATGTATGTTTTTGAATCCAAGTGATGCTAGAAACCTTACATGGCATGTTGATGAGCGGAAATGTGTGGACTACTTCGTTATACTACAGATTTTATGCAATCAAAGAACATTGATAAATAATTTCCTGCACTCAAAAATGAATCAAGGAATTTTAGAGTTGGACTAGTTATAGATGGAATGAATCCTAATGAAAATTTTAGTATTAATCATAGTTCATGGCTTGTTTTGTTAGTATGGTGCAAGAAAATGTGAAAGTCCATGTACCAAGTAGAGTTGCATTCATGAAGAAACTTCACAACAATTTGTACAAACTCGAGAAAGTGAGAAATGTGAGATTAGTAACATCACATATATTCTTTTTATTACTATTTCGTTACATATAATACTAAGTAAATTTTATTTAAATGTTTATAGGGTATTCGGAAAAAAGCACAGGAGATCCAAGCATATAATGAGACTCCTCATTTTCTCGTGGTGGTTATCATAAGTAGAGTAGAAGATGATCAGAGAAAAGCTTAAAGTATTTTATGTATCTAGCAATGACGATGGTAGTGCATATTCAAATTAACCTCCATCTCACCATCTTGCCATGACAAATGAAAGTAGGTTCATCTTAAAAAGTCAGGAACATGGACTTATGAAGAATCACAACTACTAGTTGAGCGGATTGTAAGTATACATGTTTCAATAGTTTAATTTAAAACTTATTATTCAATTTAAAGTCTTCTAATTATGTATGATTCCTTCTTGTAGGATTCTTTAGTTGAGTAGTAGACCCATGGTGTTTTCAATCCCATTGGTCGAGAGGTAATGTTGTTCTTGAATGACCTTAACAATGTTCGTACTATTGGACACAGTGTGAGGATTCGAGGTTACTTTGGAGCCTCATTACAATTCTAATCTCATTCATCCTTTAGTGTTCATACGGAGGAGTACTTGTAATAAATGAAAGTTAACTTGGTAGAACAACTATGAGAGGAGATGAGAGAAGAACGAGAGCATATAAGAAAAATATTTGAAGAAATATGACAAGAGCAGCAAGCGATGATGGAAGAATTTAAAAAGTGGCTAGAAAGCTTACTACTTTCGTAAAAGCACCCCATTGTAGTACAACTTGACCTTTCTCTTAGTGTAAGAGTCAACACTAAAAGGAGTTACTCAATTGCAGCTGAAATGAGGATTGAAATTAGCTTAAGTTGTCGATGGTGAGTTTTAAACGTTGGATAATTATGTATCTCCCCCCCTCCCCCAATTGGTGGTCCGCAAGGATTGCAAACATCGATCAGTTGGCCTAAACATCTCATTAGGATTAAACCACACAATGAATCGACTTGTATCACCACTAATATTGTTACACATATTGTATATATTATCCTAACTAATGCCATGTTTGCTTTGTGTGTAGCAACATGAAACAGAGTTGCACGTGGCTAAAAGAAATTGTCTCTTGAGGATCCACTAGTCACATTGACGGAGGTTGCTGCAACCATAGGGATAAAGTCAATGGAGATTCATTGGGATGCTACTGTTTTTGGCAAGGATAACGAGCTTCCATTGTACATATACAAATATGATTCAATTGAGATCTTAGTAGGCAATGAGGAGTTCAATATACTTGTTTTATATTTATGGATGATGTACGTAAACTTTTAAAATCATTTTTATTTGTTACTGATGAACACCTCATATCAAATTTAGGACGTTAGGGCTTGCTTGAATAGAAAATAGGTAAATCCAGTAGCTAAATTGATCGAATAGGGTGAAATGAAGGTAGTCAAATTGATAGAAATGCGGAAACAGAATAAGCCACACCACTTGGAGGAGGTTTCTAGATAAGTGAGGAAGATTTGTCACTTTGAATAGTGAAATTCAAAGATAAGGATTAAACTTCCGAAGAAGAACTGGAGATTTTAGAGAAAACCTTAGGTTTGAATTAACTCAAATATGTCTTTACAAATAATACAACCCCCTATTTATAGCTTAAGGTAAGTTGTCCCAAAATTAGATCAAACTAAACATGGATTAACTCTTAATTACAACCCTTAATAAAATAAAACACAAAATAACATGTGTGGGGCTGTGACTCAAGGTTGGCCTTTGACCTTCTTCGAAAACTTCCAGTTAACTGAAAGATCGGTAGAAAAGCAGCTCGACACCCCAGCATGGCTATAAGGCAGCACAGAAGCTCGACACCATGAAAGCTTGGCAAAATATAGCTCGATAACATGGACCTTGCTAGCATGAAGCTTCAGGAGCAGGGAGTTTATCACCATAGAGCTTGGCAACATGGAGCTTGGCAACATGGAGCTTGGGAGCAGAAAGCTCGATAGCAAAGCTAGATAGCATGGAAGCTCGACAACATAGAGCTTGGTAGAATGGAGCTCGGTAGCATGGCAACTTAGAGACGGAGCAAGGTCGCCTCTCATGGAAGGGCATGTTAACTGATTTGAATTCTACCATTTTCATGCCTCTTCCCTCGGTTGAGCTCTCATTTTGAAGGTCCTAACCATGCTTTCATCACTTACCTTAGTGATAACGGTTGAAAATACTGTTACCAATAAGGAGTATTGGTAAATCTTGAAGAAATTTGTTTTGATGATGCTACAAGAAGTTTTAGTTGAAGAAGATATTAGAATTAGTTAAAAGCAATTTGTAGAAATTAAATGTAGTAGGAAATTCTTGTAAACCTTGTAAACTTGCATTTTTAACTGCAATAATCGATTATGGAATGGCAATAATCGATTATCACAAAGTCATACAGGAATAATCGATTATCTCTTCATATAATCGATTATCACATTTTGAAAACCCTGTAACGGACTTGAATAATCGATTATCACTTACAATAATCGATTATTCATGGCAGTTGGGAGCTGATCTTTGGCACTCAGTGTACTTGGCTATATATTTTGTTTTGGAGAAATTAGAATAAAACGTTGTTGAACAGAAGCTCTAGCAGAATACTGTTTGTCAGAGGAAGTTCTCAGAAGCTATAGTTCAAGTTCCCTTGCTTGGTCTCGTGAACAGGAGAGGCTCGCGTTTCGTGTGTCGATTGTCGGAGCAAGCTCTCTTCGAGTTAGCAAGGTGCTCTGCCTGGTCTCGTGAATAGGAGAAGCTCGCGTTTCGTTTGTCGATAGTCGGAGCGGTTCTCTTCGAGTTGGCAGAGTGTTCTTCTTCCGGTTCGCTCGTCGAAGGAAGGTTTATTTATCTGCTTTATTAACTATTTGTTGTAATCTGTTAAACCATTTTTAGTGAAAAAGGTTAATCACTATTTATAGTGATTAACGACTAGACGTAGAATCTTTTGATTCGAACCAGGATAAAAATTCTGTGTTGTTCTTCTTATTCCCTGCACTCATTTTATTTTACGTATATCAACTGTTTGATAAATTTTCTCAAAGAAAATTATTTTTACTAAAAGGACCAAATTAATTTTAATTGTGATCGAACACGCTTTCCACTCTCTTTCAAGTTTTTAATTCCGCTGCGCGACTCTATAACGGTACCGATTGTTCCAACAATTGGTATCAGAGCTTGCTTTGATATTCTTTCAAACTTTTGCGAAAATGGCCGGTCATCAAAATCAAGTATATGCTGAGGGTGCATCCATCAACAGACCACCTCTTTTTACTGGTGATAACTATGCATTCTGGAAAGTCAGAATGGAAATTTTTATGGGGTCTGTTGATAGAGGCATCTGGGAAGCTGTGCTAAATGGTCCCTATATTCCTAAAAGAACTGTTGATGGTGTAGAAGAAGAAAAACCATACTTTAACTGGACTCCTGAGGAAAATAGAAGAGCCCAATTTGACATTAAGGCTCGTAATATTATTTCATCTACTGTTGTGCTTGATGAATTTTATAGAATTTCTGTGTGTAAGACAGCACAGGAAATGTGGGAAGTTCTGAGAGTCACACATGAAGGAACAGAGGATGTGAAACGTGCAAGGAAGAACACTCTCATTCAGGAGTATGAGATGTTCAGAATGCAACCTGGAGAAACAATTTCTGATGTCCAAAAGCGTTTCACTCACATAGTGAACCACTTGACAGGGTTGGGTAAGACTTTTGATACTGATGAATTGAATGTAAAAATTTTGAAATCATTGGACAGGTCGTGGCAACCAAAGGTAACTGCCATCTCTGAGTCTCAAAATCTCACTCAAATGTCAATGCCAATTTTGTTTGGGAAACTCCGTGAGCATGAGCTTGAGTTGAGAAGATTGACGGCTGAAGAAGATCAAGGCAAAAGAAAGACACTAGCCTCAAGTCCGAAATCTCCAAAGTAAAGAAATCTAATAGGATTGAAGATGATGATTCTGATGATGAGGAGAACATGAGCCTCATGATAAAGAAATTTGCCAAGTTTATGAAGGCAAAAGGTAAGGACAAATTTCATAAAGAAAGGAGAGAAAATCAAGAATCTTCTTCAAGTGTTAAATGCTATGGATGTGGAGAAAAAGGACACATGAAAACTGAATGTCCAAAGAACAAGAAAAGTGAAGAAAAGAAAGAAAGGAAATTCCCAAAGAAGAAGAAAGCTTACATAGCTTGGGAAGACAATGCATCTAGCTCAACAAGCTCAAGTGATTCAGATGAAGAAGCCAATATTTGTCTAATGGCTGAATCAGAAGATACTGGAAGCCAAGTAAGTGATTCCAGCTTTGAATCTAGTGAATTTGATGTACAAAAGGCTTTTCTTGAATTGCTTGATGAATCTGAAAAATTGAATGTTGCTCATAAAAATTTGAAAAAGGAATTTAAACAATTGCAAATTAAGTATGATAATGCATTAGATGAGGAAGTCATATTAAGAAACAAAGTTAGTAATCTTGAAACAAAATTGTCTGAATCTAATTCAAATGAAAAACCTGTTGAGTGTTTATCTTGTAAAAGTCACATGTTTGACATTGACATATTAGAAAATTTACTTTCTAAAGAAATCAAGTCTATCTCACATGTTCAAAATGTTTTTAGGAAGAGCAATCTTAGAAATATAAACATGCATCTTCATAAAAAGTCTAAAGTTAAGAGAACTCGTAGAGTTTGGGTTGAGAAAGGGACTTTTGTGAAAAACAAGGTGCATGATGTTTGTTGTTTTTATTGTATGAAAAAGGGACATACTTCTAACAAATGTAAAATTAAACATTTTGATGTTCCAAATGGAAAATATGCTTGGATTCCTGTTATAAAGTAAATTGTCTCTAACCTCAAAGGACCCAAATGAGATTATGGGGACCAAAACTCTATTGTTTTTACTTTGCAGGTTAAGTTTTCAAAAGGATAAGAGAGCTCTATGGTATTATGCTCTTTGAAGTGATGCTACAAACCAGGATGTAACTCCATCAAGTGGTATCCAAAAGCCTTCATTCAAGCACCAAGTAATTGAGCTAAGTGTTGTTTAAACTGTGGTGTTGCATCCTGTATTTACTTGATCTTCCATTATTTAGTTACTGTTATATTCATGCCTGGTTGAGAAAATGATATGTTGATCACTGTTTCATTCATCCTGTGGTATGTTCGTGTCTGTTTACACATTTTGATCAAGTGAATTCATTTATTTAAAATATTCAGGTGTTGAATTTCATTCATGTCATGTAAAGCCATGTGCATTGTTATTTCAGTGCTTTGTTGATAATTATCTATTGAATTTGTGTTTAACTGGCTTAGTATTCAATTTCATGAGTACTTTGAAGTTACTTTGGTGTAATCTCTGTCAAGCATAAAAAACTATGAAAAAGTCATTTAAATGAGTTGGCCGACAGATTTTCATTAGAAATTTTTAATGATTAAGATATGTGAAAATTAAATTGTCATTTCTATTTCAAAGTTGGTTCTGTGGAGATTTATTTTTAAGTTCAAATGCATAACGAATGAGCTATGATAATATACATTGAGAGCCTGGATGCAGAAAATGAACTTATCAAATTTGCATAATTTTGATGTAAATTATTTTGTTTAAAAAATGTTGAAAGATAGCACCTGAATCAGCTCTTGTGATTGAATTTTTTTTTTCATATGTTGTTTTGATATGCATAGTTGAATATATGAAGTTGAACAAATTGGGATATGAGAGTGCATGAATCATAGTTGGTGTTTGGGAAGTTGAAATTTGTGTTGTCAAAATTAGTTTCTGAACTGATTGTGCTAGTTGAAATGCTTTCTTGTTAAACCTGGAGATAGATTTTTTGAGCTTAGAAGAGAGTTAGGAGTGTTAGACATATCTTAGAATCAAAATCTATGCAAATTTTTGCATTTTTCGTAAACTTAACGCTTCATAATCGATTATCACTAAGTTATAATCGATTATTCATGCATTAAAATCAATTCTGGAAAATCTTGAGCAGATAATCGATTATCATTATGCATAATCGATTATCATGCAATTCTGGGCAGTAATTATTGAACTGATAATCGATTATCACAAGCCATAATCGATTATCACGCTGACAGGTTCAAAAATAGAGCCGTTGGAGCATCCCATAACGGCCATAAACGACCATAAACGGCTAGTTTGTCCATTCTTCTTATAATGTAATATTTATTTTCATAAATAAAATGATCTCTTGATTATATGCATCCTTTGATTAATTGAGGGGGAGATCATATTTAGGGGGAGCCTTCAACATCCGATCTTTTTGCTTCTGATCAAAAAGGGGGAGAAGAATAATACAAGGGGAGAAGTATAAATTATTACAGGTATTGCTAACCTTGTTGTTGTTTGTTAGCTTGTATGTTTTGCAGGTAAGCCAAACTTGCTTTTAAAATTGAATTTTTGATCATCATCAAAAAGGGGGAGATTGTTACCAATAAGGAGTATTGGTAAATCTTGAAGAAATTTGTTTTGATGATACTACAAGAAGTTTTAGTTGAAGAAGATATTAGAATTAGTTAAAAGCAATTTGTAGAAATTAAATGTAGTAGGAAATTCTTGTAAACCTTGTAAACTTGCATTTTTAACTGCAATAATCGATTATGGAATGGCAATAATCGATTATCACAAAGTCATACAGGAATAATCGATTATCTCTTCATATAATCGATTATCACATTTTGAAAACCCTGTAACGGACTTGAATAATCGATTATCACTTACAATAATCGATTATTCATGGCAGTTGGGAGCTGATCTTTGGCACTCAGTGTACTTGGCTATATATTTTGTTTTGGAGAAATTAGAATAAAACGTTGTTGAACAGAAGCTCTAGCAGAATACTGTTTGTCAGAGGAAGTTCTCAGAAGCTATAGTTCAAGTTCCCTTGCTTGGTCTCGTGAACAGGAGAGGCTCGCGTTTCGTGTGTCGATTGTCGGAGCAAGCTCTCTTCGAGTTAGCAAGGTGCTCTGCCTGGTCTCGTGAATAGGAGAAGCTCGTGTTTCGTTTGTCGATAGTCGGAGCGGTTCTCTTCGAGTTGGCAGAGTGTTCTTCTTCCGGTTCGTTCGTCGAAGGAAGGTTTATTTATCTGCTTTATTAACTATTTGTTGTAATCTGTTAAACCATTTTTAGTGAAAAAGGTTAATCACTATTTATAGTGATTAACGACTGGACGTAGAATCTTTTGATTCGAACCAGGATAAAAATTCTGTGTTGTTCTTCTTATTCCCTGCACTCATTTTATTTTACGTATATCAACTGTTTGATAAATTTTCTCAAAGAAAATTATTTTTACTAAAAGGACCAAATTAATTTTAATTGTGATCGAACACGCTTTCCACTCTCTTTCAAGTTTTTAATTCCGCTGCGCGACTCTATAACGGTACCGATTGTTCCAACAAATACCGTTATCTGTTATGCAATTTTGATATTAAATCAACCCTTTTTGGACTTAGAAGCTTACTTGAACTCATGTTTTTAGTTTAGTTTTGTGAATAAGTGAGTAAAGGGTATACTTAATGATATTATCACTGAATTCCTTTGATTTTGTAGGGTTATTGGTATGATTTGGAAGAAGAGCAAAAGTATCAAGGAGTTGAAATTCAAGAGGGACAGTAAAAGCATCAAAGAAGGAGCACAAGAGGTCACGCAGGGCGTCTGGCGCCCCATTAAGGGCGCTGAGCACCAACTTTTGTGTCATATACCGCTTGGGCACCCTCTAAGGGGCGTTGAGCGCCAGTTTTCTGTAGTTTCACTCGGTTGCCCCCACTTAGGGCGCTGAGTGTTGTCGACATTGGCCCATGATCCAATTCAACTGTATATAAGGACTTGGACATCCTAGAGGGAGTATCTTTTGACATAATGGACACAAATTCAGATTTTTCCAACTCTCTGGAGGCAGAAGTGGATGCGGAAGCTCTCCTCTTTGGTTTTTAGGGTTTATCTTTCATTCTCATTTCATTGTTCATCTAGTTTCTCCATGACAAGGGGAAACTAAATTGAAATTGTTGGGGGATGATGTAACCTTGCGACTCTCATGTATTTGAATTTGTTTCAATTGATATATGCTTCTTTCATTAATTGTTAGGGTTATTCTTCTTTGCTTTATGCTTGTTATGTTTAACTCATTCATGACATGATTATTGGTTTTCGTGATATGGACACATATGGGGAAATCTAGGTCTAGAGAATTTCTACCAAAAGCAGTATTGCTCAGGGATGGGGATATGAGTTTTGGTCATCTTAAGCTTCTAACCGTAATGCAGAATTAATTATTAGGGATGCAAGGGATTGTGGTCTAGTAATTAAGGATAGACTTTCTTCGTCGAGGGATCGGGTTTTAAGTAATTTAGAAAGTGATGTTAACAATTGAATGAAGAAGATGAATTCTTATATGCATGAGAGTAAACTAGGTGAAATCTAAACCCCAACAACATACTCATTTCATATTTTCAATATCATTCATTCACCTTTGTGTTTCTCTTCAATTGATCAAAAGTGCATTCTTATTTACTTTCTTATTTTTGCATTCAAAACCTTAAAATTGTTTTTCAAAGTCTTAATTAGTTAAGTAATTGCATGACTGTTTAGTGTCGTGAGTCTCTTGGGAAACGATACTTGGTCTTACCAATTATTATTACTTGATACAATTCGATAGTGGAGATTTTTAAGGGATGTGAGACTTGGAATGCTTCCTAAGTTTTCCAACAACGTCCCTAGTGTATCTTAATCCCACGTCTCTTAAATCTTCCATTCCTAAAGGGTTTATAAGCTTCCTATCAAGTCTAGAATTCAAAAGCTACAAACTATGCATGATTACTTGCTCTACAAGCAACAAAAGGAGAAAGCTTATTTATTCTACTCTTTTTGTGCCTTTTTTGTTACTCATAAACTCTTCATTGTTACCCCATCTATGATCATATCAGATAACGAGCTTCCATTGTACATATAAAAATATGATTTAATCGAGATCTCGGTAGCTAAATCTATCGAATAGGGTGAAATGAACAATGTCAAATTGATGGAAATGCGGAAACAAAATAAGCCACACCACTTGAGGAGGTTTCTAGATAAGTAAGGAAGATTTGTCACTTTGAATAGTGAAATTCAAATATAAGGATTAAACTTCTGAAATATGTCTTTACAAACCAATACAACTCCCTATTTATAGCTTAAGGGTAAGTTGTCGCAAAATTAGGTCAAACAAAACATGGATTAACTCTTAATTACAACCCTTAATCAAAGAAAACACAAAAGCTAGATAACATGAAAGCTCAGTAGAAAAGCAACCCAACAACATAGAAGCTCAAGCATGGTTATAAAGCAACACAAAAGCTTGGCAACACGAAAGCTCGACAAAATATAGCTCGATAGCATGAAGCTCGATAACATGGACCTTGGTAGCATGGAGCTTCGAGAGCAGGGATTTTAGCACCATAGAGCTTGGCAACATGGAGCTTGGTAGCAGAAAGCTCGATATCAAAGCTATATAGCATGAAAGCTCGACAACATAGAGCTTGGTAGAATGGAGCAAGGCCACCTCTCAAGTCAGAGACAGATCAAGGTCGCCTCTCAAGTGAGAGACAGAGCAAGGCCGCCTCTCATGGAAGGGTATGTTGATTGATTTGAATTCTACCCTTTTCATGCCTCTTCTCTTGGTTGAGATCTCATTTTGAAGGTCCTAGTCGTGCTTTCATCACTTACCTTAATAAATTTGGGTATCAAATTTAGGTATCTTCTCATTTTGTATCAAATTTAGGTACTTGCATTCTTTCTGTTTGGAAGCAGGAAAGGATGACACATAAGGGTTTATAGACCCTCATTTCATGATCCCAAACGAGTAACAAGAGGCCAAAGACAAAATAGTACATCATTAATTCTATAATGCAATGAAAGAAACAAGTTTACCTTGTTTCATATATAGATAAGTAAATATATCCTTATTTTTAATTTCATAACTTATAGTTTTTGCATTTTAATGTTTGAACTAACTTTCAATGAAATCATTATTGGCACATGCTTGTTCTATTAGTATCAAAGTGTACCGTGTGACACCCGGGCACTGACGAGGGCGGGGAGTGATCGGTGCAAGAGGCACGAAGTGCAAGGGGCACAAACAAGGAGCGACTCCTGGTAGGCTTCTAGTGGAAGGGACACATGGATGAATCGAACATACACCGGAATGAGAGGGATCTGGAGACTGTATAGGTATGGGACTATACAGTTGAAGGATAGCTTAAAGGGATTGATTTGGCTACTCATACCACCAAAATCCATTTGTTTTTCGGTAGCCTAACCCATAAGAACTCTATGGTTAAGCGTGCTTAGCCTAGAGTAATTTAGGGATGAGTAATCTTCTGGGAAGTTTTCCCGAAAAGTTTGCGAGTGAGGACAAAGCACATTGGAAAACCTAGTGGTGATGTGTGGGGGTAGTTAATATTCCCTGTAAGTTGTTGGGACGTTACAAGTGGTATCAGAGCCTAGCCTCTTCTAGTACGGTGTGGTTCGAGGACGAACCATGCGAAAGTTGGTGGGCATGTGACACCCGGGCACTGACGAGGGCAGAGAGTGATCGTCGATGCAAGGGGCACAAACAAGGAGCGGAGTTGAAGGATAACTTAAAGGGATTGATTTGGCTACTCATATCACCAAAATGCATTTGTTTTTCGGTAGCTTAACCCATAAGAACTCTATGGTTAAGCGTGCTTAGTCTGGAGTAATTTAGGGATGGGTGACCTTTTGGGAAGTTTTTCCGAAAAGTGTGCGAGTGAGGACAGAACACGTTGGAAAGCCTAATGGTGATGTGTGGGGACTGTAAATAGTTTTGCTCTTTGTATAAAAGGTCTTCCCCTTGCTTGAAACGTATCATAAAGACATATGTCTATTTTAAGAAATGCTTACATTGACCTTGAATACAATGTCATGTTTTCTAACATTGAATGTTTTTATTTTAGTGCTTTTAGTAGATATTATATATTCAGTGGTGGATCAACGGTCACAACTCAAAATGTCACATGGATTTCCTTACAAGTATTTATAAGATATTATTCATTTACTTTTTGTATTATTTAATTTATCTAAATATTTCTACTATGGGTGTACTGCAATTAACAAACTAGGAGCTATGAGTGATAATCATTGTGCAACCCGGTTATCAAAGTGATTGGCATGAGATAATATGTTATATATAACTCATTATTAACTTTCATATGCATTAATTTTAACTTCTAGTCACTTTTACAAAAGAGTGTTGTTCCCTCCACCACCACCAATTGCTCCTTACACCACCCCATATCCAATTTACCCTTGATATAAAACGGATATCAACATCCGTTTCACCATTCCATACCCAATTTTATTCAACGAATGTGGCAACATCCGTCGACGGATGTGGCAACATCCGTTAAAGTATTTTATTTTTTTGTTTTTTAAAAATTATATTTTAATTAATTTATAAATTACTTTAATTTTTTATTTTTTTATAATATATTATGAAAATTAATTTTATTTAATTAAATAATTATTATTAAATTAATGAAATAATATTTATATATTAATTTAAAATATATAAATTAATAAACTAAAAAAACTACGGATGGCACATCCGTTTCATTTATAATATTTATATTATAATAATTAATTAATTAAATAATAACATATAAATTAAATTAATAATAATTATTTTATTAAATAAAATAAAATTAATTTATATATAATTATATAATAAATTTAAAATAAAACTAAATAATATTTATATATTAATTTAAAATATGTAAATTAATAAATTAAAAAAAATTACGGATGTGACACGTTGGTTTAACTAATAATAATATAAAAAATATTATAATAATTAATTAAATAATAATATATAAATGAAATTAATGATAATTATTTTATTAAATAAAATAAAATTAATTTATATATAATTATATAATAAATTTAAGATAATTAAATGGTTAATTTAAAATATATAAATTAATAAACTAAAAAAAAAACTGCCGATGTGGTACATCCGTTTAACTAATAATAACATTAAAAATAATATAATAACTAATTAAATAATAATATATAAATTAAATTAATAATTATTATTTTATTAAATAAAATAAAATTAATTTATATATATTTATATAATAAATTTAAAATAAAATTAAATATTAATTTAAAATATATAAATTAATAAACAAAGAAGAAGAAAACTACGGATGTGGTCACATCCGTTTATTTAATAATATAAAAAATGTTAAATTAATAAACGAAAAATTAAAAAAAAAACTTGAACGAATGTAGCATATCCGGTAACGGATGTGACATATCCGTTGAAGTATTTTTTATTCAACGGATGTCGAGATCCGTTGAAGAAAAAATGTGGGGTGTAGGATATTTTAAAATATAATTCAAAAAATGTGGTGGTGTAGGGAGTAATGTGGGGTGGTGTAGGGAGTAACCCTCTTTACAAAATTTCAAAATACCCAAGTCCATTGGATTCAAAAGCATTATCTTATATTCAACAAGCATGGACAATATTTTCTTGGTTTAATCATTCCAACAAGCCATATTTTTGGGTCAAAGTCACAAATCGATCCCTCAATTTTCTTTTGTGTTAATTGACTCTCTATTTTTTAAAAATTGATGCAATCATGTCCTTTCCGTTAGTACAACACTAACATGTTAAAGAGGATATCACGTGTCAGATTGTAGTTTTTTTATTCTTTTAAATATTTTTTAATTAATTTTATTTTTTATATATTTTTTTAAATTGTCACCTGTCAAATGTGTCATGTGACAATGACAATATGATGTGATAATGATAGTGTCACATATCATTATCATGTTACGTGTCATTACACTAGTCACAATTTAGTCCGTGCATTTTTATTTTTATCTTAATTCAATCCTTTTTTTAAAAATTAAATAATTTTGTCTCTCTACATATTAAAACAAAATTTAATTTCTATATAATGTTATAGAAATATGTTTATTAAAAATTATATTTTATTAAATATTTTTATTAAGTTTAAGTTTATTTATATTTTATATTAATTTAATTATATAAATGTTAATTATATTCTTTAAATATATAAGTTAAAAAAACCATGCTGTGTATATTTGAAATTTTTCACCCAAAACAATATACAAAATAGTTGCTATTTTTTCAAAAAAATTATACAAGAAAATTTGTAATCTTCGTCAAAAAAATTATATAGATATTTGCATTTTTGTAAGAAAAATTATATACTGAACAATAATGTTTTGTTAATTATTCGTATATATATAGGTCATGTTAAATTTATTGTACGTTTGTATTTTTACTCTTATTTGTGATTGTATTTTGGCTTGAAAATGTTATTTTCTATTACATGATCCCAATATAAAAAATAAAAACATAAATGAATTTTCATAGTACTCTATGAAAAACAGGGGAAATGGTGGTATTGATATCACCCTTGACATACTCTATTATGAGATTTGTCACTCGAGCCTCCACACGAGCTTGGAATGTCGGTCTATCTGGGTATTATTTATAATCTAATACATAAATAGCATCTAACTAGTTAATTTAGAAGCTTTGTGATTAGGAAGCCATAAGCACAATGAATGCAATTATTGACACAATTTCAGCTATTATTTATTTTATCCAATTACTAATTAGTTGACTAAGAATACATATTAAAAGATTTAAAAAATAATTCTAATATATTATTTCAGATATTAATATAATATATATATATATATATATATTATAGATATTATATATTATTTCAAAAAATAATTCAAATAATACTTAAATTATAATTAATAAAATATTTGATATATTTTAACAACACCGTCTAGATGGTATTACCTTTGATGTGATTGTAATTTAAAAATTAATTGGATAGAGAAACAAGTATATCTATTTACCTACTTTCTAGATTTTGAACTTTTCATAACCTTACTAAAGAAAATATTATAATGTCATAGATTATTATTGGATGGGCCGAGTCAAAACTTTTTAAAGTCAAACTTTTTTAAACGATTTAACACTCTAATTATATGATAACGTAAACTAAAATATTAAATCAATACTAATCAGTTATTGCCTAGGAATGGAATATCTCTCTACCTTTTAGTAGAATAAGTTTCATGTTCTGTGGTGAGTTGTCTATATTGAAGTGTCCTCCTCTGTTTTTGATAGCACATAATTTTATTACGGAGTTGTTGTATATTTTTTGTTTTATTTTTAGGTTTTAACTCTCTTTTTTTATTAGTAATCAATTTCATTCATTAGTAATAAATATTTAATTATAATTTTATATTTTAAAAACATTTTATCTTTATTTACTATTTTGATCATAAACTTTTAATAGACATTTTTTTTATTCCACTCGTATTATATAGATACTACATTTTCAATTACTTCAAATAATTTTGTACTCCACTAATATATTTTTTTTTTAATTTTTAGAAATTGAGGCATGTTGAAAATTTATTAAAAATAAAAAATATGAATTTGAGTTTTGTAATTTGACTTCTAAATATGATTAGAGTTCATAATAGACCAATAATTTTTTCAGAGTTTGCAAAATTACAGCCATATGGCCTAGTCCACCGAGACCAACCACACCCACATGCAGACCAGGTTTGTCTCGGGCAAAATATCTGAGAGGGCTATAAACTGTGATGCCAGCACAAAGGAGAGGTGCAGCAGCATCAAGTGGTAGGCCATCAGGAATTCGAACCACAAAGTGTTCATCTGCAACCATTGAATCAGAGTAACCTCCATATGTGATGCTACCATCTTTATATTTGGCACCATACGTGAGAGTATATTGTGGACAATAATTCTCAAGATTGTCAGAACAGTTCTGGCAGCTGCGGCAGGAATCAACCAAGCATCCCACACCCACCTTGTCCCCAACTTTGAACTTTTCTACTTTGCTTCCCACTTCTGTCACTACACCAGTCACCTCATGACTGCACCATTTTACATTATTAGAACAAAAATCTGTTATACCTAATATAACAAAAGCCTTAATATATCAATGACTGAAATCAAGAGTCTCACTAAATAAATTATAGAGTCCTTGAGCATGTCTTAAAGTATATACCCTGGGACTAGTGGATAGGTGGAAGTGCCCCATTCGTTCTTTGCGTTGTGGAGATCAGAGTGACATATCCCACAATACAACACTTTGAATGCAACGTCTTTTTCACCAGCTTCCCTGAAAAATAAATTGCAAAACAAAAACTGAATCTGTTAGTTAAGTGGGTGGCAATTAACTTTGTTCTTAAAATTTTATGTATTTATTACAGAACCTTCTGGAGAAATTGAAAGGTGAGAAAAAACCAGAAGGGTCCCTAACTGCCCATCCGAATGCTTTTCTGGGATGCTCAAGTTCAGCTTGTGCAGCCATTTCAATCTGTTACAGTATTTGGATCAGAAAATAAATGCAATGAATGGAGCAGTGAGGGCGCAGTAGCAAGAAAGAGGTATTTATATAAGTGCATTCATGATGAAGGTTGTGACATTGACGTATTTGGTACGTAATGTATGTCTAACGTATCTGGTGACGTTGTTTCTTGATCTATAAGCTTGACATGTAGTGAAGGCGGCGTTGTGGTCATTGTGTTCAAAGTGAAAAGGCATAAAGAAATGGATCCTCGTTTACTAAAAAGGTCTTTACGAAACTTTGATCACTTTTGAAAATGAATGCGAGAAATTGAGAGTATTTGAGAATAAATATGTATTGTTTTTTTTTAAATTTGAAAATGAAAAAGAATAAATTTAAAAATAAAGTGTGTGAAAAATTTGATTAATATGATAAATTTAAAAAAGATTAATACATAGAAAATGAAGATTATCAAATCCTTCTAATGTTATAAGTAATTTAAATTTATATTTATGAGTTACATATGAATCCATCACACAAACTCAACTTCACATTTGTGGTTCATCTTCAATCAAAAATTGTGGTTTATCTCCATTTTTATCATTATGGAGATTGTAAATAATAGAATATTAAGAGCTCGACAATACACCTACATTTGACAACACACTTCCTATCAATGAACACAAAATTATGGATCCATGAATCACCCATACAGATAACTTACCTCAAACAACTCAAAACACTTATCTCTCCACCACATCCAAAGAAAATGAACTCAACTTCTCAACGTCTAAAAATTTATACATTATATGGGAATCTCTGTCTAATCGCGTAACCAACTATGCACGTAAACAAACCAAGCTGAAGATAAAAATGTATTTTCATAAATAATACCTAAAATTAGCATAATTAAAGAAAAATTCAAAAATCATTCCATTTTACAAAAACTTCAAATTTTCTCACTTCCAAATACGTAAATATAATTTCATTCTCAAATTCTTCTTTCCCAATATTTATAAATAAATAGTTTTTCACCCGAAAATAACACCATAAAACCACATGGTTTTTCTACTCTACGTTATAACTCATTTTATTAATTTCTTATTTGACTAAATTTATATTGTAATTAAATAACTTAATTTAATATATTATCGTTATTAAAAAACGTTATCTCCTTGTAAATGGTGAACCGTGTCAAACCATCTTTTCTCTAAAGAAATATTGTTCTATTATATTCTTTTACAAGATAAACAGTATACCATTAGCTATTCTCTGCAGTATAATTAATATATGTTTTTCATCTTTAAATTATTTTAAATCAATAAATTAATATATAATTAATACAATAAATTTAATAAGTAAGTATTTAAATCAATAAATTTAACAACTATATAAATTAATGTAATTATTTTTAGGTTGAACTGTACTTATATCTTTCAAATTCAATTTTTAACGAAAATAATTATTTCTAACAGTAATTATTATATGAATTAAAAATATATAAAAACTATTTAAAATCTTAAAACATCATCTAAATAAAAAGTTATTATTAATTATATTATAATTTAAATATATAATTCATACATATTTTTAACCAAAATTTAATTTTAAAATAAAATCATTTAAAATAAAATTTAGAAAAAAAAGATAAAAAAACAAGTCATTGAAAAGTTAAAGTGAAAAAAGCCAACTTTTCAAGTATTAAAGTGTTCGACTTTTCTCATCTAAGGTATCACATACAATTCAATCATCAAATTTAAGTTCTCATAGTTATATATTTTTAAGAAATTCACCAATCCAATCAAGTACCCCTTGACCTAGCCAATTGGACGTCGTGCTTCCAATTTATCTACCACACATTCTGCACCAAACACCATCTTTGAATTTTATTACAATTTACAATTTACTATAACTAGGGTTAGGTAAAAATAACTTATATGTACTGTACTGTAACTATATTATGCTTAAAAAAACTGATCCACTTTTACTAAAAATTTAGTATATTATTTTATGGTTTAGTTTTTAAAAATTGAACTTATAAGAGTTTCGGTTCAGTTAACTGTGAGAATTGTATCTACTCTTTTCTCTTCTCTATTTCCCGTTCAATTGTTCAGTCTTGCTAAGAAAACCTTATTTAATAATAAAATATTAATAAAAGAAACCGTTCAAATAAAAAATTAATAATGAATTTTTTAAGACAAAATTTTTTTATCACAAATTTTTATATTTTTTTATCAATAAACATATATTACTTTTTAAATAATATTATTTTAAGTAATAAAAGTAAAATATATTTTTTTAAATTTAATTTTATTAAATGATTAAGTAATATAAATCATAAAAAAAGACTATATAAACAAAATAATACTTTAAATATATTATATTCTTTAACATATTATTAAATATGTAAAAATATGTTAAAAAGACTTTTAATGATATTAAAATGTGTGTAAGCGCACACACTAAAATAACTATTTATTTTAAAAATCAACTTACTTTAAAATAAATATCAATATTATTATTTTTAAATGATAGTATTTTACATACTAAAACTAAAATATATTTTTTAACGTTAAATTTTATTAAATGACTATATAAAGAAATATCATAAAAAAGTAGTAATGTAGCAAAAATAATTAATATTATAGAAATATCAAATGACAAAAAAATTAACAAACGTTTATTAAGAGTAACTTTTCTAGTATCATCTTTTATTATATTATAATAATTAATAAATATTAGTTTAATTTTTACATAATGAAATATAAATAATAAATAATTGATTAATAAAACAATTTTACGAGGGAACAAAATAAATATAAATAAAAAATTATTTTAAAATAAAATAAGTAGATAAAAAGATAAAATAAATTATATACACATATAAAAAAAAATATATAAATAAATAATTAAAAAAATAAATATAAAAGTAAAATAATATTCATGACAAAATAAGTATAAATAAAAAAATAAAAAATAAGTATAAATAAAATAAATAAATAAATAATAAAATAGTTTTCATACACATATAATAATAAAAGAAATATAAATAAAATAGAAAATAATAATATCAAATAATTAAAAAGTTAATTTGTAAGACACTTATGAATAAAATAAAATAAAATAAATATTAAAATAAATTTCAATTAAAAAGAACATGTATTGTTATACTATTCAGTTTAAAAACTAGTACAATTCAATTTAAAAACTAGTACAATTTAGTTTAAAAACTAGTACAATTCAGTTTAAAATTAGTATAATTCAGTTTAAAATTAATATAGTTACTAGTTCAGTTTAGTTTATATTGTAGTTTAGTACAATTTAATATAGTTCAGTTCAGTCCAGTTTGATAAAACAAAAAATAGTTCAGTTCAGTTTGTCTGAACTGTTTTATAGCTCAGTTCAATTTAGACAAATTAGTTTTTAGTTCAGTACAGATTTTAGTAATTTCAGTTCTATTTGCTCATTTCTAACTATAACATACTTTCATATAATAAAATAATTCTATATTTATATAAGTATATTGCCCAAAAAAAAATCACCCATTTACTTTTTATAATTAAAATTTCATAGTGACCAAACTCATTCCCACTTCAACCTTGCATTTATTTATTTCTATGGTTAAGAATGATATCTTGCTTTTTAATTTTAATTATAAATTTTTCTACACTTTATGAGCTCTAGATGCAAGAAGCATTTTCGTGTCTAAATGGATTATCTGTAACGTTCTTGTCCATTTAAAAGGTGCTCTTGGACCTAACCAGTATTTCTTTTAGCACCTCCATCTTTTCTCCCGTCACCTCAATAAACGTGGAAAAGTCTAAATTCTCTTTAACTTTGAAATCTATTTCTCGTTATGCAATTTAAAACTTAAAAATATATTAAAATTTTATCATGTGTACTGTATTTCCATATATGTATTATTAATTATACAATTTAAAATGAATTACATACTACACAATTTAAAATATGATTATGAATTGCATAAAAAAAATGTATTTTAGACCACCCTAAGAATATGATTATAGATTGTTAATTCTAGAATGTATATTTTAAATTATACAATCATGTTAAAAGAGTTTGGAATGAATCATATGTTAGTGGCTAATATTCACTAAAAGTCTTTCAAAAAAAAATATGTCGAGTTGTATTAATACTATGTTTTGAAGTTAAGCATAATGTGACCAAAATGTATAGAATAAGTGAAATGTAATTTAATAGATGATATGTATTATTTCTAATTTGAGAATGTGTAATGATGTTAATGATATAAAAGTAATGTTAGGGTAACACACATTTATATTAATGTAAAATGTTATATGGGTAAAATGATTATAAAAAATAAATTTATATACTTTTAAGAAAAAATAAGTAAAAAATAAAGAAAAATAGTCAAATGAATCTAAAAAGTCTGTAGAAGTCAAAATATCATTTCTCAGTTATATAAATTTAGAATGAGAAATGATAGTTTCACACATATTTTTTATATTTCTTTCGACATTATCTTTTTTTTATTTCTTTTTTTAAAATATAAAAGTTCACTTTTTTATAACTATTTTATTTTTGTAACGTGTGTCAAATAAATATATATCACTCGTCCATTACTCATTTAGAATATATGTTAATGTGCAGTATAGACCACTCTTTGATTTTGTTTGTCGACTCTCTCAAATTTTATTTACCCTTATAGACATGTTTTTCATGTTTTTTTTTAACATATAAAGATGATGGATGAGCTAGTTTTATAAATTGTATTTGATTTTTTTTTATTTCTTTTGAAAACAGTGGTGTGAAAAATTTAGGAAAACAGATATAAAATAAGTAAATGTAAGGGAAATCGTGGTTAGGATCTTAAATTTTTTTGTCTTTTTCTTAATAAAATTTTTGAAATGTATATTTGTTAATTGAAAATGATTTATTATATGTTTAAATTTATTTATTTCTTATTATTTAACATATTGTTTTTCTTTCTCTGTCGTACTTGAAACATGAATTAAAAATATTAGATATGTGATTATTTTATTATTATTGTACTTTATTTTGTTAAATATATTTATGTTTACTGCTAATATTAGTGGTGATACTAAATAGTCCTTTACTATTCACACCTCAAAGAATTTCATGTAAAATGCTTATTATTAAAACATATATATTATAAAAATTGAAAGCATATAAAATACCAAGTAAACAATAGTAATAATAATCAGTGAGCACAAACTCTGTTATTAATCACTAGGTTCTAAATTAAAATTAAAATTTATAACTGTATTACTTATTAAAATTCTGTTTAATCAATAATTTAAATTTAAAATCTTGAATATGTTCTAAGAAATACATTCACGTAAAAGACATCTAAACTAAAAACAAACAACTCTGATAATCTTTAAACAAGATAAAAAAGAAATTAGAGAAATGAAGTGATTAATATTGAATTAATTATACATAGAAGAAGAATGCAGAAGTTCACGAGTCCAAATGTATGTATGAATGCATCATAAATAATGAAGAGATGTAGCAGGGAGGGTAGAAGCTTGGCATGCATGAGCATATGAAAGGTGAAGAAGGTAAGAGAAGTATTCAGTAATAGGGACATAGTAGCACTGAGAGCTACCATGCTGCTGGATCATCGGTTTTCACAGAAATTAATTAATTATTTTCATTTATTATTGTTAAGATCTACGAATCAAAGACGGCTTCGTATTCAGCCACTTGCAGCAGCAGCAGCAGCATGCAGAATCGTCAGTTTGCAGTGCAGATAGATAGGTAGATAATATTGCTCATCATACTGCATTACCAGGAGCTGTATACGTAGCTGTCTACAACAACCATACATTGAAGAGGGTATTTTACCTTTTTCTATATATATATTATTATTATTATAATATAACAATATTAATGTTTTCTTTTATGACATTCAGATTCAGTCAACCCCGTGTTTCGTATCAGAAGTGATAGCGATTGTTCATTTGACGAACCTTAATACTTGGCGTAGGGAAACTATGCTTCTGAATTTTGTCGTTAACATTAACTTCCATCGATATGATAAATGAAAAAGTACCGAACGAATCAATGGTATTGTGTTGGTACTACTTCCTCTTTATTATTTACTACTACTACCACTGCTGCTTCTTCTTTTCCTTTCTGCATTTATTTGGATTCTACATCTAAATAGATAAATCTTAATACACATCACTTCTCACTCATAAATTAAAACCACAGAATTTTTCCCTCTTTATGCAACACATCCATTCCAATTACTTTTTTTAACTAAACTCTAATCTTCTGATGTCACACACTGACTATTGCATAGTGCAATATACCATGAAGTTCCCAAAGATATATTTAGTATACATTCAAATGGTTTTGTATCAAAGGATAATGGTTTGGGTTTGGTTAACTCAAGAAAAAAAATTGGCTGGAATTAATAGATTCAATCTGGTTTAAAATAACATTCAATTTAGACTAATTTCAATCATGTTATAGTTCATATATCATCATCACTTTATATATCAAGTTTAGAATATATTAACACTAATTTGAGGTTTTTATTTAAGACAATCCTCTTTTGTTAGACCATATAGGACCACTGTGACATGTCATTTATAATCCACAAATTAACCTTTTTTTTTTATATTGTCCGAATTCATCTTTATCGTGATTGAGGATTTTTGTAGTCACCATGGATACGAGTACAGATAATATCATATTTTTTCAATTAGATACAGGAATCGGATAAATATATATGAATGCATCCGATTTCATATCCATCCCAATATATATTTTGTTCATGTTTAAATTATTAAAGTATCAATATATATATATATATATATACTATTCTCTTCATTCTCTCTTTTAATTGTTTGTCTTATTTGTTAGAATAAACAAAACATTTGTTAAGGGTGGTTTATGTGTTTGTAAATCATACTTTTATTTTTTAATAAAAATATTGAGAAGTAATACAGTACCGGTAAAGTCTCTATAAGTGCCTTGTTGTTGATATCTGTGGTTTTGCTCCAGCGTATGGTGGTTCTGGTCATCTATGGTGGAGGTGGGAACCCTAGCAGAGCTCTATACTCTGCCTTCTCTCTAGAAACGTTCATCTCTCGCTTCCTCTCTCTTGATTACGTGGTACACTCCTTTTTAAAGTCAGCTTTTGCCCTTAAGTGTAATATGGTATCAGAGCTTAGGTTGTTTCCTTGTGTGTGTGTGTGATAAGTGTGAAAAAGAGTTATTTTTATACTTATAAATGAGCTCAATCTTGTAATTATTCATGTTGTTCCTCGTTGAAAAGTTGTAATAGGTAGTAGATTGTTATGTAAAATATTGTACAGGAAATGGTGTATTATTTAGACTATGTCAGCCAATTTTCGCAAAGCGAAAGCCAAAATTTGCACTGCCAGAAGAAGAAAATTCGCATAGCGCACCAGTACCTGTGCGCTGAGCGAATAACATTAGTTAAAGTGCAGCAGTTAAGAAAATTCGCATAGCGCACCAGTACATGTACGCTTAGCAAATTAATGAATTTAGGTGGCTTTAAAAGACGTGACAGAGCGACAGAAACATTCTCTTCGGACAGAAGTTCCGGACAAAAGAAAGAAACAAAAACATCTCAGGAACTTCCGGAGCATCAAGACACCACTTTTGCAAGGGATTGCTTCAAATGTGTACGTTTAGATGACTAGGAGTAGTTTTTCTTTCGTTGGAATTGGATGTAATGAACTTACTCTGATGTAATTTTCCTGTTCAATATATCGTTGTTCGTTCATATGCTCTTTCTTGAATTTACTATCATTGTATGGAAATATAATGTTATTTGAATGTTTATGATTATTGGAAAGTAACTTTGAACATGGACATAGATAGAGCACCTAACTGATTTGGGATCTAGAGATAGACTCAATAACTTGGTCATTCTTAACATCAGACTTAATGCAAATTGTATGTTAAATTGACTAAGGGATTAACATTTTGATATATTAATTTAGAACTAGTTGCTAAGGGATTAGGACTAGTATGCCTTGATGTGAATGTTTGAATGAAATAATGATATATTGTGTAGAGTTTTATCTTCATATGATTCATGAACCCAATTCCAACAAAGTTTCTTTTAAATATAATTCCTTGCACACCAACTGTTTGATAAAAATACCAAAAAGAGTTCTTGTATTTTTTTGTACACTTTGATGTCTAATTGAGTTATAAAAGAAAGAATTGTTATGTGTTGCACAAGTCCCTTGGGAGAACGATACTTTGAACTTACTCTATATTACTTGGAACGATTTGGTATACTTGTCAAAAAGTTATCAGTGTGTGTGCGCGCGTGTGTGTGTGCATGTGTGTGTGTGCGTGTGTGTGTGTGCGTGTGTGTGTGCGTGTGTGTGTGTATGTGTGTGTGTGTGTGTCTGTGTGTGTGTCTGTGTCTGAGAAGTGGGTGTGTGATATTTATCTAGGAGTGTGTGTATCCAGAAGAGAAAAAGTAGGTGCCTTTGGCTGTGTAGAAATCAAAGAACCTGCAAGAATTGGAGGAATACAGGGACCATTACCAGTATTTGATGGGAAGCAGTTTGATGACTAGCGCATCAAGATGCAAGCAATCTTTGGTTTCCAGGATGTTTCAGAGGTGATAAAAGACGGATTGCCTGAGTTGAGTGACAGGGCGTCTGAAGAAGAGAAGAAGAATTACAAGACACAAGTGAAACTGGACAGCAAGGCAAGATTCCTATTGTACCAGTGTGTCAACCCAAAGATCTTTAACAAGATCTAAGGCTGCTACTGCTAAGGAGATATGGGGCATCCTTGTGAAGACCTATGGTGATGGAGATAAAAACAAGAAGGTAAAATTGCAGGAACTAAGGAGACAGGTTGAGATTCTAGTCATGGATGAGAGTGAAACCGTGGCATAATACTTTGACAAGGTACAAGAATTAGTGAATAAAATGAGGGCGTGTAAAGACGGAATATCTGATGAGTATATTGTTGACAAAATCCTGAGAACTCTAACATCCAGTTTTGACAATGTTGTGGTGGCTATTGAGGAGACTCGAAAAATGGAGATCCTGGAGATTGAGGAGTTGTTGCACTCATTAGAAGCTCATGAGTATCGCATCAATGAGCGTAAACCGTGCCAAGAACAGGCCCTAAAGGCCAGATCTCAGTTTAAAGGGAAAAAGGTGTTCAAGAAATAGGGTAAAGTTAGCAACAAAAGTAAAGGTTCACAGGAACAACATGGGAAAGATTCCAGTGAATCTGAGAAAGGAAAAAATCATAAATCTGGAGGAGAATGGAAGTTTGACAAGAAAAAAGTCAAATGTTATAACTGCCAGAAATTTGGTCACTATGCTAAGGAATGCTGGAAGGGAGAAGGGGCGAAGAATAAGCCTAAGGAGAGGGCTAATCTGGCCCAAGAGGAAGATTCAGACACTGAAGCAGTGATATCGATGACCCATGATGATGAAAAACAATCAGAAAGCATTGTATGGTACCTAAACTCTAGGTGTTCCACTCACATGACCGAGAGAAAGGATTGGTTTGTGAGAATGCAGGGGTTGAACATGGGAAGATTAAATTTGTTGACAACATCAGTTTAGAGGCAGAGGGTTCTGACAGAGTGGTGTTGAGAGGTAAAGATGGCAGAGAAGTGATAATAGAAGAGGTATTGTATGTACCTGGTTTAAAGACTAATATGCTTAGTCTGGGACAGCTTTTGCAGAAGGGTTACATGATGAAGATGGAGAAAAATTGCCTCAGCATCTTCAATCAGAATGGGAAAGTTATTGTGCAGGCCCAGCTGTCACAGAATAGAACATTCAAACTGGTGATGGAGACAATAAATCATAAATCTTTTACTGCAACAGAAAGTAAGGAGGAATGGCTGTAGCACCTCAGATTTGGGCATCTAAACTTTCAGGATCTATCCTTTTTAAGCCAAAAGAATATGGTGATTGGCTTACCTAAGGTTGACATTCCAGGAACTTTTTGCAAGGAATGTGTCCAATGCAAACAGACAAGGAGAAGTTTTCAAAGGATCTTACCCCAGAAATCTGCAGAGAAGCTTGGGGTGGTGTATTCAGATGTGTGTGGCCCTATGCAAGTAGAAACACCTGGGACCAGGAAGTGTTGGGTCTACTTGTTGAGAAGAAAAGGGGAGGTGCTGCAACAGTTTCAGAAGTTTAAGAATGTTGTTAAAAGACAAAGTGAGAAGAAGTTGAAAATTCTGAGAATAGATGGAGGAGGAGAGTATACCTCCACTGATTTCAGAATTTACTATGAAAGAGAGGGAATAGTTCATGAAGTTACCCCTCCTTGCCTCAACACAATGGGGCGGTAGAGAGGAAGAACAAAACCATTTTGAACATGGTTAGGTGCATGCTGAAGAGTAAGGGGTTGTCTAGTTTCCTATGGGGTGAGACTGTGATGACAACCACCTATATCTTGAATTTGTCTCCAACAAAGAGACTAAATGGTGTTACACCAGAGGAGGCATGGACAGGGATAAAACCAGATGTCAAGCATCTGAAGATTTTTGGTTCCCTATGTTATAAACATGTACTAGATCATTTGAGGAAGAAATTGGATGATAGAGGAGTCTCATTGATTTTGGTGGGTTATCATGTTACAAGTGGATACAAGCTTTATGATCCTACAACAGGGGCAGCTTCTATCAGCAGAGATGTGGTAATTGATGAAGCTGGGACATGGCAGTGGGAGTCAAAGGAGAATGAAGGACCAACCATTGAGGTTGAAGATGAACCTACAATAGAGTTAGAGGTATGCAGGAGGGAGGAAAGTGTTAGGAGGTCATCTAAAATCACTCAGCTGCCAACACACCTGAGAGATTATGACCTAGCCTATGATGCAACCATTTCGTCAGAGGGAAATTTTGTTCACTATGCCTTGATAACAGAAGCTGAACCAGTGGAATTTGAACAAGCAGTGAAAGATGAAAGGTGGTACAAGGCTATGCAAGAAGAACTAGGTTCAATTGAGAAGAACCAGACCTAGGAATTAACAGAGTTACCTCCCAATAAGAAGTCAATAGCACTGAAGTGGATTTATAAGTCCAAGATAAATCTGCAAGGTGTGGTGACTAGGTACAAGGCCAGATTAGTGGCCAAAGGGTTCTTGCACCAGGCAGGGATCAACTATGGAGAAGTATTTGCACCTATGGCCAGAATGGAGACAATTAGACTGGTGGTCTCTTTGGCAACACAACTCAACTGGACCTTGCATCAATTAGATGTAAAGTCTGCGTTTCTGAATGGTAACCTGGAGGAAGAAGTGTATGTTGTCCAGCCTCGGGGATTCGAAGTCAAGAGGCATCTTGACAAAGTGTACGGGTTAAAGAAGGCTTTATATGGGCTCAAGCAGACTCAAAGGGCCTCGAACTAGAGAATAGACGGGTTCATGAGTAGCATCGAATTTGAGAAGTGTGTTTCTGAACATGGAGTGTATATTCAGTGTTATCAGCAAAATGAGAGAGAAGAGATGTTGATAGTGTGTTTGTATGTGGATGATCTGCTAATCACTGGAAGCAGTGTGGAGAAAATTACTAATTTCAAAGTCCAAAAGTTACAGGAATTTGAAATGAGTGATTTGGGGCAGTTAAACTACTGTCTTGGGATTGAATTCACCAAAACTGATGAGGGAATGTTGATGCATCAGTCTAGATACGCATTGGACATGTTAACTAAGTTTAACATGCTTCATTGCAACTCTACTAATACTCCAGCAGAGGTGAGTTTGAAGCTTGAGAAGGATCCTGAAGAAGAAGCTGTTGACCCTACCGAATACAGGAAGATGGTTGGGAGCCTAAGGTATCTGTGTAATACTAGGCCAAACATCAGTTACAGTGTGGGTTTGATTAGCAGATTTATGCAGAATCCTAGAGTCTCTCATTTAAATGCTATTAAACAAATTCTGAGATACCTGAAAAGTACATATACATTTGGAATTTTGATGCCAAGAGGTGAATCAGGAGGAGAGGTACGAATCAATGCTTACCCAAACTCAGATTGGTGTGGAGACAAGGGTGATAGAAAGAGTACCGCTGGGTACGTGTTTTTCCTGAATGGAGCACCAATTTCATGGGGCTCTACAAAAGAACCAGTAGTGGCTCTTTCATCATGTGAGGCAGAATACATTGCTGCCTGTGAAGCCACATGTCAGGTGGCTTGGTTGTGTTCATTGATGAGGGAATTGAAGATGGAAGTAGAGGGGAAGGTCAGACTGCTTGTGGACAACAAGTCAGCCATAGACCTGGCCAAGCATCCTACATCTCATGGTAGGAGCAAACATATTGAGACTTGGTTCCACTACATCAGGGAACAAGTCAACAAAGGGAAGCTCGAAGTGGTATAGTGCAGATCCGAAGACCAGATTGTATATATACTCACAAAGGCATTGAAAGGTCAACGCTTTCTAACACTTAGAAAGCAGATCGGAGTGAGAAAGGTGGAGATCGGTGTAGATCGACAGAAAAGAGCTACGAAAACCTAGGGTTTTCATCTCAGGGAGGAGATCAGCTCGAAGGAAGGTGTTTTCACGTTTTAATCGGTGAAAAATGTTTTCAAGTTCAAAGGGAGCATTTTTATCGATTATTAATCGATGAAAAACACTTAGAATCGGCGGAAGCGGAATTTTTTACCGATTCAATCGGTGAAAAAGTGGAGTTTCTTTGAAAAAACCATGTTTTACTGTGTTTTGTTTAAGAGGAGTGTTAGAATAAACAAAACATTTTAAGGTTTATGTTACAGGCAGTTTATGTGTATAAAATGTTGTAGATCATACTTTTATTTTTTAATAAAAATACCGAGAAGTAATACAGTACTTCTGAAGTCTCTATAAGTGCCTTATTGTTGATCTCTGTGGTTTTGCTCCGACGTACGGTGGTTCTGGTCATCTGTGGTGGAGGTGGGAACCCTAGTAAAGCTCTATACTCTGCTTTCTCTCTAGAAACGTTCATATATCGCTTCCTCTCTCTTGATTACGTGGTACACTCCTTTTTAAAGTCAGAAGATATTTACTTTGGGATTTTTCCGCTTTTGTCCTTAAGTCTGATATTATTTTATATTTACAAAATCTATACATATCTCCAAGATACTCTCCTATTTAACTTTGATTATATTTGTTTTCTTTTGGATTATGTTTAAATAGTATATTATCAATTTCACTAAAAAAAAATTTAGATTTCACTATTAATTAATTTTACTCTTTCTTAATATTTTTATTTATTATTTGTTTTTTCAAATAAAAAAAATTGATGTTCAATAATATAACTCATTTATTTACTTAATACTATAAAATCTTATCTTCTTTTATACTATTTGATCTTTAAATTTTTGTTTTACTTGAGAATGTTTTGTTTTCTAAAAATCTACGCATACTTATGAGTTTTAAAAAAAAAATCCAAAAATACCTTTTAAACAAATATCCGATTAGTATTTAAAAAAGTGTAAGACAGACAATATTATAATTTAGTGAGGTTGTTGAATTAAAGCTTGCGGTGAAACAGTATGTTTTGGAGATTTTTGGTCTTAATTCTTCCTAACAATTTAAGTGACTTTGTATGTTTTTTTTTTTTGTTAGACATACTAGTTAGGAAACGAATGAAAAAAATATTAGAAATTATAAAATTATTAAAATATGATGATGGATTGTTTTGTGGGATTTATAAAAAACTACAACACAAATAAGGCATAACATAAAGAATTGAGAATACATTTATGAGTACAATTTCTTATATATTGTTTGACTTTAAACTTCTCAACTTTCTAATCTATATACCCCTAAATGAACTCTTTTCTAATAATAATTTATTAATTTTGAACCTGACCCATTTCACAGTACTACTCCAGAGAATCAAAATCAGCTTATCCACCTGTAACAGTGACAGCTAACACAGTAAGGTTTTTTCGTGATTAGGAAAATACTTTTAGAAGTATATTAATGTCACTAATTAAACATGTCGTTAAAAATAATCTCTCAAATCTTTCATTACAGTACCCATGTGTCCTCCCTAGGACAGCATCTACAGAAATTCGTCCAATTAGTAAGAAATTATGAATTTGAATTTTCTGTTTAATTTTTGAAGCTGTTTCTCCACTTTCAAAATATACTTATTTAATATTTTAAAATATATTTAAAACTTCTTTATCGATATATCAAAATTAATATATTTTAAAGATATAATATAGGAATACTCTAAAAAATTCAGGAGAGTCTATATTATCGTGAAAGATGTCTCCTTTTCACCCAATTTAAACTTCTTTTTGCCATTACATTACAGATAGATACAGAGGTGATGAGTACTTCGCTTATCCAATCAACCACGTGAGTATTCATTCATTCATCTTATCGTTATCTAATCTAAAAATAAAGCTATGCAAAACATAACTTTTGTTTTTCTAGTTACTACTCATCAAATTAACCCAATAAATCTCTTGAAAAGATGAAAACTATTTAAAAATAAATAAATAGACTACCACATAGTGGCTGGTTTTTCTACTATAGCTCTTGTAAAACTCATAATCATGGGAGGGAGACTAAAAAAATGTAAACATTATAAAATTTATAAACAAATTATATATATATATATATATATATATATATATATATATATATATATATATATATATATATATATGTTCGTATATTCTTCAAGCAAACTATAAGAATCTATTTTTTATAAGACGAAAGATTTAGTATTTAGACTTTAATTTTGATATATAGTGAGTACAAATTCTTTAATTTAAAGGAGTCAAATCTAAATTAATTTTTATTTATTTATTTATTTTCTTAATTTTTGTTTAGATTTCAAATCTTTGTAGATGGTAATAAATTAGAAATATATATTTTTATTTTAAGATAAATTGAGTTTTTATATTATTGTAGTCACAATTAGTCTCAACTCACTTTCTTTTTAGTTTAATACATAGATAAATATGAGATGTCTTGATTTCATCATAAAAAGTTATCTTGATTTTTAAAGAAGACTTCTGTAAATTATTTTCCAGATTTACCAATTTATATCTTTAGGAACAATAGAACTGAGTTAGTAGTAAAAAAATAAAATAAAGAATGTAAGAGACAGGATTCAACTTTCCCACTAATATTTAAGAGTTATAAGATTAGTTTAACAGGTTGAGAGAATGTGAATTGATTTTTTCATTGACAAAACATTAACCACTAACATTTGTGGATAAAAAAATTAATATATTTAATTTATTATTTAGTTTATTTCAACTTAAAACACATACATAATATATGGAAATTTGCAAACTTAATACCTAATTAATTTAAAATAAATTACTTTATTCCCCTTTTTCTTCTATGGGTGAAAAATCTCACAAGCACGCAAATATAAAAAAAATAGGCTTATTCTTTTAAAGAAAAAACGTATTTTAGATAATAATGCACCACGTAATCGTTAATTAAAAAATTAAGAATAAAAATTATTTTCTAATTAATAGTGATTTTATTTTTCTTCTTATGTGCACCCTCCCTAATTTAGAGGAGTCCAAATCCACTGAAACAAAAATCAAAGTAAAATCCTTGAAACAAATAATAGTATATAATATATAAATTTAATTTATTTTCTGAGAGAAATAGAAATAAACAATAGTGTGTCCTTTTATTTTCTTTAGATATTGAAATGAAGGAAAAATGTGAATTAATGTTGAAGGAGCAGAGAATATCAGAATTAGTTAGTAGAAGGTAGATTATAAAAGGAATAGGTGGTGAGACTTAATAAGGTTTTGGTAGAAACCTTGTTTGTATGCTATTCTTATGATATGGTTATGGTTATTGGTTTGGTCGTACTCACGGGAATCCAGCCACTCCTCTCACGTGTTCCTTTCTCCCTCACGGTTGTTTTTTTGCGTGCGTAGAACCAAACTAGTAATCCTACGGCGCTGCACGTTTCTTCACAACCATACAACACATGAATTGGTCGGTGGTTTGGTTTCTGCCAAGCTATAGCAGTGATCAAACTCCACACTAGCATAGCTTGTTACAACACAGAAATGACAAGAGATTATTTATAAAGCCAAAACTCAAAACTACGCATAAGGTCAAGGCAATGTTAATAAATATTGAAGTTTTATTAATATGCAAAAGGGTAATTGGGTTCCGGGAATAGCCGTCAATGAGAGACGTGTCGTGGGTTGTGCTGCATAGTGATCTGGAAGTAAATCTTCTTTTTCTATTGCACGTTATGCTTTAGATCTCCTGGTTCCCAGAAAGAACTAAGCTACAACAAGACAAGCAGGGAAATGGTTGATCACGACCGTTAAAGTCCTGTTATAGATTGGTATCTTTGCAGTTATAAGGGTTTTCACATACGTACTTCCTTCCACATGTCAGGCTCAAATATAGAAACAGACGTCAAGCAGACTGGATTGAATTGAAATCAGCTCTTCATCTATCTCTTGCTTTTTTTCCTTACTTTCTTTTTCAATACTTGTGGAGCAAAAGAAACTAAGGTGTCTGTGTTAGTGTGTGGTCTATTCTGTTGGTACTTGGATCATTCTATGATTTTCTACTTTTAAATTTTAAAGCAAAAATAACATAATCTATCAGTTCAATAAATTAATCAACTTTCCACTTGTAACTGAACAAGACTTTTCAAGGGCTTGTACCACTTTTACTCAATCTGTTGTTCAATTAAGTGGCATAAAAGGGTTGTGGTAGAGGCGGGCCAGATGCTCATATATAATTCATAATGGAGCAGTACTATGCTGGCCACAATAGACCACAACTTCACTGCAATTAACTAAAGCTAATGATGTTACTTAGACAACCTAGGTTAGAGTTAGAGGGATAGCTAGGAATATTATATATATATATATATATATATATATATATATATATATATATATATATGTCTATGTGTATGCATATATATATATATATAGATTACACGTGTGAGCTTTTATTGTGGATTCTTCATGGAAAAGTAACAGAGGTGCAGTTAATCTTTGGTTCAAAAGGGACGTTTCAAAGAAAGAAATGGACAAGCTGTTGGCAGTGTACAGAGCAACCAGTGCTGGAGTACTGCTGTTGTTATGTTTCCTTTACTGACTCAGCTCTCTCTTCCTCTTCCTACGTACCATCCTCTCTACTCCTATTGCCCCTATCATTTGTTGATCTAGCTGCTTCCGTTGTAGCTTTTATATGTACATATATATATTCTTATATAATTCTATAGGTCATGTACCATTTTATTAATTATTATATCCCTTACTTTTCATTCTTCATTCATGGGGAGCCTCATTTTATATGTATTGTTTGCCTCCATTATTTTTATCACTTAACTGCTGTAATCAAAGAGCAAGTAACACTTGGTTGCAGGCTCTACGGCTGGCTAATGCTATGTTGAAAGACGATAAACAGAGGGTTTAATAACAGCTTAAGAAATATTGCTTATTTACACTTAACTGTTATGAGAAATATTTGTGTGTGCCTCAAACTTACTGATTCCTATGGAAATGTATTCATGTACCTGCCTTTTTGGTACACTTATACGTGCTGCTTACGAAATCAGTTGCAAGAACATTTAATTTTCAAGAGTAAAAGTCAACATAATTTTGGTCCACTTAAAATGTTTGTGGCTAGGAATTTTACAATAGTAGACAAGCACAAGTGTCAAAATCCACGTATATATAACTTAAAAGAGAAAGAAAAGACCTGCAAGTATGACGAAAAAGTTTGTTAAACATGTCCCAGCTCAGAAGGGAAAGTTATGTTTTCTTATTACGCAATACAATGTCATTATACTGGCGCTAATATTTGGACATTAATTAGCAGTATCACATGATTAAACTTGATTACCCTTAATGTCATTCCTCAAACCCCAATACACGTCTTCCATTATTATTTAATAACACCATATTAAAGGACATTTTCTCAGTCTAATAGTTTTGTCGTAGTATATAGTGGATCACTTATACTGACAACTGTTTTGGATCATCTTCCTCCCCTTCCCCTTTTCTCTCTCTCTCTATATATATATCTCTAGTATATATATATATATATATATATATATATATATTACCTTACCGACTGTTTATTCTGGTGACATCTGTGGTCTTCTCTCTCTTCCATGCAATTATGTGTATAGAGACACAGCTTGCTTTATTCCATTAGATCTGAAAAAGACCAGTTACCCAACCTCATACATCATTTTACTAATTCCCAATCACTCTCTTTGATGAGGATCACAGGTGCCCATCAAACACACAAGAACCTCCCTTCCTTCTACTTCTCTTCCTTATGCATGAAATCATTCAATTGCTGAGGATGTTTGCCTCTGCAAAAGGAAACTGAAAACTGAAACTAACTAGCTTTCCCACCCCCCACAAGGCCAAAAACCAAACCTCCTTTATTTTCTCTCGACTTTTCCTCCCTCTTTCTCTCCCCACTTTTACCATGTCACCCGATGACATACCACCTTCAAAGCCCGCCACAGCAACAACAACGGACCAAGAGACCCAAAGTTCAGGCGGCAGAAAAGGCTCCTCCACTAGGCCCCAAGAGCAAGGCCTCAAGTGTCCACGATGCGACTCACCCAACACCAAATTCTGCTACTACAACAACTACAGCCTCACACAGCCAAGGCATTTCTGCAAGACATGTAGAAGATACTGGACAAAAGGTGGGGCTTTGCGTAACGTCCCTATTGGCGGTGGATGCAGGAAGAACAAGAAGGTGAGGTCATCGAGGCTTTCATGTGACTCCAAGGACTCTGGTTCCTCCTCTTCAGACCTTGGTGGCCTCAAGTTCCTTCATACTCTTCCTCCTTCCATGGACTTTCACCTTGGAGGGTTACCCTTCCCTAGGCTTCACCATCACCCTCCAGCAACTTATAACCAATTTTCCTCTTTTGGGGACACTTCCAGTCCTTCATGTTTCAACCTTGACCCTTCTCCTGGCACCACCTCAAGTTCTTTCGCTGCTCTTAATTACCCATTTTCTTACAATGGTGCAATCCAAGGTATGAGCGCTATGAATGTTCACAGTGGTCACGCCTCTTCCATTGAGTCTTTGAGTTCTATAAACCAGGACTTGCACTGGAAGTTGCAGCAGCAGCGATTGGCAATGCTGTTTGGTGGAGATAACGGCCAGAAAGATCACGGTGGTAATGGTGGGGTGTCACCAACGATTAACCACCTCGAGAACCAGACACAGAAACCACAACCCATTTTGTTTCAAAATCTTGAGGTTTCAAAGCATGGGATTTTCCCCGTTGAGAACTCTAGAAAAGAAAATGGTCCATGTGGGGACACACACACACCCTCCACTGAGTGGTTCTTTGGGAATTCTTATGCCTCGGTGACTCCTCCTACAGCTACTACTACCAGTAGTGGTGGCCCAGGGAATGATAATGCAAGCAATTGGAGTAGCGGTGTGAATGCTTGGGGTGATGTGCCGCAGCAATATACTGCTTTGCCCTAGCTAGCTAGATGTGAAAGCACGAGGGAGGATAAAGAGGAGTAAGAGGTAGATCTTTTCTTTATAACTTTTGCAAGAATTTAATAGGCCAACTCTGATAATTAATTGTCTTAAACTCCTTTAGGTATATGGTAGTTCATTGTGTCAGTCACTCTTTGTTCTTTAAGTTCGCTTCAAAGGAACATATATGTAACAGATGGGAAAATTAAGACCATAATGTGTTCATACACTCTCCAATCTCAGCTAGATCTTCATCAATTCTCTAAATTCTTACTTTCTTAATCACTATGGAAGCTACCTTATGCCCTTCATTATTGTTGCAGATTGGATCTTATAGTCGTTTGTTTTCCTCTTTCCTTTTTTTTAATTCAAAATCAATTCTCATTTAGTTATTAGATATTTTTGTGATGTGTTAATTTCTACTTGAAGCACAAGAAATGAAACATGTAATTACGCAGTTAAAGAACACGAAATGAGACATTGGTTGATGTTTCCCATGTTGAACTTTGATTCCGTTTGGATTCAAACTTTTAATAGATATTAGAGAATGAGTTGCTCTAATCAGTTAAAATGTTCTACCTTTAATTTTTATTTTTCAAAAATTAATTTCACAAAAATATTGTGAAATAAGTCTAACTCATTTTATTTTCTTTCCTTTTCATGAGCATCTATGGAATAAATTATCGAAACAAAACATTTATATGGACAACTTTTTCCTTAAAAATTTGTAGAATAGAAATTATGAAGAAAAAAATTGACCTGTCACAAATTAATTAAAGTAGTTTGTTTAAAAATTATAAAAAATGAAAAGAAGATATTTAAATATGTTAGCTTTTTCGTAAACCAATTTAAATCTATAGATAAACAAATTTTGTTTATTTTATTCTAAATGGGAGAATCTCTCCAACCATGTTTAATTATATGAAATGAATTTGAATAATTGAGTTAAAGTAAGTTGAATTGTATTTAGTTTTGTTTTTGGTCCATAAATATGGCGTTCTAAATCAAGCATATGCAGGATGGAAAAGCTTGTTAATG
The DNA here is from genome assembly GCF_016808095.1 of Vigna angularis. NCBI lineage: Eukaryota > Viridiplantae > Streptophyta > Magnoliopsida > Fabales > Fabaceae > Vigna > Vigna angularis. The sequence continues at coordinate 21,105,692 of NC_068979.1, read as the reverse complement.
TTACCGTTTCCCTGAAGACGTCATTGGGATCTGTGATGGAATTATTTTGGCCTGTTAGGGTTTAAAAATGGGGTAGAATTGAATGTGATATCTTTGATTTGTTTTATGTTCAGTGGTTGATATCCAAAACAAAACTTATACAGCATCAGCGTGTCCCTCTCTGTGTGTATCAGAGAATTGAGTCTCAGGCTCTTGAGCCACTGATCAACGCTACACAAAACACGCAGTGGCTGGCCGTAGCTTTCGCTGCTTGGCCTCATCTTAGCCTGCACTGTACTATCAGCCCTTCTACCCTTCTTCTCTTCTCTCTCTCTCTTCCAAAATATCATACATGCTGCTGCTGCTGCTAAGACTATTCGTAATTATTGTGGCAGTGTGGTGTGATTTGGTGGTGTCTGAAAAAGTGGTGATTTGAAAGTGAATTGAATGAAACACTGTCAACGTTTGAATAATAAGAGACATAAAAATATGGTATCTAAAGCTTAGGTTCGATATTTTTTTGGAGCATTGGATAAAAATATAAAAGTTATGTTGTTTAGCTTTTTAGCGTGTTGGAGAGTGAGCCCTTTCATCCGTGCTATTTGCCACTGAGCATCAACTCTCATTGTAATACTGTATCATGTACAGAGAGTAAGAGAGAGAGAAGTGTCATGAGCATTGCTTTTCTTGCTTCTTTCTCATCTTTATTCCTCACTTTCACTGTTTGCGCGAAAAATCTCAGACCCCACAATTGCAGAAAAGATTACCATTATATGCTATTCCCCACCTTTATCCCACTCATCGGAACTAAACAAATATATCAAATACTTGTGCATGCAAACTGCACTATCTTCCCTGCTCATTATATATCATAAACTCAGTCAAATCTGCAAACTGCAACAAATAATTGTGTCCTTCAATTCTTCTAAGCTAATTGCAACATTCCTTTTGCTTTTAGTAAAATTAGAAAACTCCACTTCAACTCATTCATTTTTAGACAGATTTCTACGCAAATATTAACTTTATTGATGATTTTCAACCAAGATTCTTTTTCATTTGAAAATTTGGATTAGGGTGACTTTTGTACAAACGAATTTCACATTAGATACATTCTCCTTAATTTCAAATGAATCCATTACGTGCATGAATCAGGGAAGTATGTGTCATTTTTGCAAATAGTATAACTGATGAGTCACGGCAAGAGAAGTATAGAGAATAGTGATGACTTCGAAAATGAAGAACACGAAGGTGCGTGATTAACGTGATAAAGTTGAAGACACTTTTTTTTTGGATGTGTGAGGCAAACTGTCATTTTACAAACTTACAAGTGCAAGAAGCTCATGACAAATATATATATATATATAAAAGAATAAAAAATATTTTTTTAACAATTTTTTTTGATAATTTTTTTACAACTATCTATGTGGTGGCTTTTGTGATTGGTTGGTTTGAAATATACATATTAATAAAATAACGATGTTAAAAAAAATTATTAACATTGTAAACAAAAAATAACTATTATATGTTTTTCATCATTCTCTTCCTTATCTACATCGAAACGTTTGACCCCACCACACCATCATTCGTCCTTTAAAACCAACTCATCATGCTATTATATGCAAGACCACAAACATAGAGATACCATATTTACAAAAGAGCAAAAAGTTTGCAACTAGGTATTCTCATTTGCATATCGATCCTTAACTTAAATGACTTTTATGTAACACATTCATACAGTTTTTTTACAATAATTTACATCCCAAGGAATACTACTATTGGGTAATTTTTAAATGGGAATGTGGAATTATGTAAAGAAATAATCACTTTTATGAAGACTTTTGTTGAGATAAAGTTAATTATCACATATATGTTATTGTATGATGATAAAAGTCTTGTCACGATTTTGTTTTTAAAATATGTTTCAAGTTCTTACTAAATCATGTATGACTACTGGATGTATTGGACTACTCGTATAAAAGGATTGAATATATCCTTTAATCTTATATGAAATAAAATTTGTTTGTCTAATAAAAAATAAATTATAAACTATCTCATTCCTTATTTTTCTTTGTTGTTTGACAAAAGAAAAAGTATCATTCTACAATTTCTTTATTTTGAATGATTTTTGTTTCTGTATGAATTTACGTTGGGAGATGTACCTTTTTAACGTGATTTTCTTGATTTCTGATATTTGGATCACCTATTCTGCTCACTTTAATTTCATACTGGGGAGATGTACCTGCAAAAGACACTCCGACGCTCAAGTTAGGCATTGTTCAATGAGCTTTTTCTCACAATTGAGTATTTAGGATTTTGTAAAACGTACCTCTCTTTGTGGTCCACCCTTGTATTTATAAATTACTCTATGGACCTAACACTATCGCAGGTTCAATAAAACAAACTTACCTTTAAATTCAGTATGTTACTTATTTACAGATTCCTTATCAGTTATTAATATTTTAACTGTTCTATTATTTGTTCTCAAATATTATTTGTCCAAATTACTATAGACAAGTTTGTGGAATGTCTCTCGTGATCCAAGTTAAATAGTTGATGTTAACTAGCTAACAGTAGACTTTATTTCTAATTGTTTATAGTAATAATTAGGTAGTTTCAAGCTTCTGCTTGTTTTTGTTTGAAACTTTTGGTGTTTAAAAAAATACTTTGAATTACATTAATAATGGGTTAATCAATCAAATAGACTAAGTGATTCTACTTTAAAAGAGTTTATTAATATTTTTTCTCTTCGACCAAAAATAGTAATTATTAGTTGTATGTACATATTATAATTCTTAGAATTACAACAACATATACGGATGCGAGTAATTAAAAGGAACCAGAGGAATGTTAAACACAATAAAATTAGAGAATAAAAAAATTGTTAGGATTTTGGTTAGGGTTAATTTCAAGTTGTCTAAATTCAATGATTTCTGTACAATTATTTTAGTAATAAATCGTACTGTTTGTTCGAATTAATACGTTTTGCATAACTTATTAATATTGCAAATGATATAAGAACCTTCCTTCTGAATGACTTTTTATTATGATTATTGATTTAATTGCTGTTGTATATGTAATTTAGAAAAAAAATCTAACTCCAATATAAGGTTTTACCATATATCTACCTTATTTTATAATTTCAAGATCATAATTGGCAAACCAATATATATAACAAAACCTTAACCCTGTTTATTATTTAAATTTATCTCATTTGTTAAAAATAAAATCAATCCATTGTACCTAGTACCTATTAATTCATATAGACAGAGTCCAAATCACATAAAATTAACTCTGTCAAAATATCAATAGACTTTAAGTAAGGTTTAATAAGTTATGTAGTTTTCAACAACGTACCTTTACTCCGAACAAAATTGGGAGAATAAGAAAACCAAAGGAAGCGTTTGTTTCATATAATCTATTTGCATTTAAGGAATATAAAGGTGAGAATGCTTCTTCGTCGGTTCAGTAAAGGCTATAAAAAGTATTTTTGAGTTAGTGAATTAATTCTTTATATGTACAATTTGCATTCCTACGTTAAAACAGGCAGGTATTAGGTTATATTCTTACCAGAATGAGAGAAAAACATTTTGTAACATCCATCATATATTTTATATTTTAATTAAATTATAATTAAAAATAGTGTAAGATCGTTTTGAAGTCCAAGTTCTCTTGCTACACTCTTATTGTACAATTAAAATAATTTAATTTTTAATGTATAATTTTCGTTGAGGTAAGTTCGTGATTGTAATATTTTTCTTAAAATAATATTATATGAAACGTTGAGCATCAAGAAATTTAAAGAGATTTGTTCTTTCAAGTTTTTGTTCTTCATTTTGTCATAAGTCATTTGAATTGCAATGACTCATTCTCACGCTCTTCTTTTATTATATCAAGATAAATTCCTTTATCATTAACTTTCTAAATCAATTTGCGTTAGATTTTATTGAAAACTTAATTATAAACTTAAAAATATTAATATTTTTGTTCTGAACCTCAAAATCACTTTCAATGTAATATATATTTAGTAGTATTTAAAAACACAAACAAACACAACTTTTGCGTAGATGCAAATTTAAAATCTATTATAATATAATAAAAGAATATATTAGGAATTTTACCTTCTTACCCATGTTTACTTTGCTCACAAATATCTCTATTGTTGGTTTTTTAGTCATTTTATATTGCTAATTTACTCTTTTACCCATTTTGTTATCACATATCCCTCAATAATCAATTTATTTTTTTTATTTTTTTTCTATACCATTTTTATTCTTTTATGATTTCTAATTACTTTCTGAACTTGTAAATAATTATTCAAGTTAGTTCTATTCAAAATTTAATTAAGAACTTTAAAATATTATTATTTATTTGCTCCACCTCTAAGTTTCTTTTAATATAATATATATTTATATATAAAAAAGAAAACACATAAACAAACATTAACCGTGCATAGTCACAGGTTTAATAAAACAAGCAAATTTTTAAAAAACAATAAAAGAGTTTGTTAAAATCATTTTAAAAAATAATATTTAGAGAGGGTTAAGCCCTCGCTAAGCCAATTTTAAAAAATAATATAAAGAGAGTTCAAAGTCTTCACTAATTAAGAAAAAATTAATTTCTAAAGTAGAAAATCATTTTAAGAAATAATAATAAATAGAGAGGGCTAGACCCTTGTTAAGCTAAAATTAATTTTTAAAGTTAATATAAAGAGAGGTCCTCGCTAAATTAAAGTTAATTTTAAAAACTAGAGAGTGAGAGTGATAAGTAGTGGTTGATGTTATCAAAATATCACTATGTAATTTTAATATTTGGCAGTAGCAGTTAACAACTAGATAAGATTAAGTTAACATTGAATCATATCCCAATAAGTACGGAAAATTGATTTTCTAACTTATAAAATCTTATAAGTTTAATAAAACACAAAACAAATAATGAAAGATAAAAGTAAAAATTTAACCTAATAAAATTAATATTTAAGATTGATTGAAAAATATATATATAAATGTGATTTTGATAACAACAAACAAATTAATAAAATAATTTAAAACAATTTAAGTAAAATAGATTTTTTTTTCAAAATAGATTCAACATATGATTGGTTCAATTGATTACTTTTTTTATTTCAAATTAATTAAAGTAAATTTTTAATTAATTCTTTACCGTTTTCATTATTACTCAAAGTAGATTATCAATTAAAAAAATAATAACCTTTTAGATTATTGATCATAATAAATTCAACCGAAATATATTTTGAATTAAATTCTATTATAATTAATCATGTCTATTCTTTTAGCTTGTTTTAAGAACTACAAAGTTAATTAATCATAATACATTATTAATTAGTTCTTGTTAAAGTTTTTATAATTAATCAAAGTACATCCTGAATTGGTAGCAAAAACTCGTTTAATCATATAAACTTCTAGTTTTAATCAAAAGTATATTTTCAATTAAAATTAAAAATCAACATACTCATACGATCAACATGCATAAAATGAAAATACCTCGCTAATTAGATGTGATTTAAAAATTGTTATTTTTTACGTCATTCAAGAGATAAAAGCATAGATAAATGAAAATCAAAATAACAATAAGAAAATAAAGACGTTATTTTAGTATAATCTCACAATACATAATGAAATTATAGTAAAACTACCAAAAAAGCTTATAATTCTCCATGGATGGGGTGAAATGCATAATAAATGAAAGAAAAAATAAGAAAGCTACAAAAAAAAGTAAGAGATGCAGTGGATGACAATTGAAAAGAAAAATTAGAATTGTTAATGCTTTATTTATTCTTCTCATAAGTCTTTTTGTATAGAATTTGATTAGGCTTAGATTCTAAATTTTCTTTTGATGAAATCTCTTACAGTAACGTAATATCTTCTAAATAATTAACATATTTAATCAATTTTTAAAAACATTTGGGAGTATATTCTATTAATGATTTCATATATAATTAAATTAATTATTTTATAAAATATCAAATAAATTATCAACATTTAAATTTTTCCTAATTTCCAATTCAGTCCTTGCATTCACACGATCCAAAATTACAAAAAAAATCCAATAAATATGAATATTTATACTTTAGCCCCTCTTGTTTGATTAGTTTTCAGTATTTTCAGTTGACTGTTTGACTCTTTGAGTAGTTTTCAGTATTTTCAGTTGACTGTTTGACTCTTTGATTGTCCAATGAGGGGTTACCGTGTGGAATTTTATCTTCCTACAATAGGGTTTCGATTGTTGGGTGGTTGTGCATTGTGTTCAGCGTGGCTACATGGACTGCTCGCGGTGGTTAACGGTGGTCGCTTCGCTTCTATGGTGGTGCAATGGCTTCTTGCATTTGGGGTTTTGTTGGAATGGAGGTCGCTTTGCATTCGTTTCATTTCTCATTGCAGGTTCGTAGATTTGGTTTGTGGTGGTGGGTTGCGTTCTGATGAGGCTCACGATGTTGATGCATGGAGGTTGGCTTGTTGCATCGCTGTCCGGCAAGGTTGCTAAAGGTGAAACTGGTTCTGTTGGATGGTGAAAGGAGATGCTAGGTTGAAGATAATGACATGGCAGCATTTGATTGATTTGGTTTTTGTGTGATAGGATGTTGTCACATGCATGTGTTTGAATAGATGTTTAAAATGAAGACTGCCACATGGCATGATTTGGTTAAACTAATTTTAAGAGTGAAAAGAAGGGACAAAAATAGAAAAATTAAAGTGTGTAGATTATGTGATTCATTTGAAAAATGTCAGTGTATAAGTAATATAAGGGTTGTAAGACAATTTTTTTCAAAAATTATTGATTTCGACTTTATTCTGAAAGTGTTTTGTAACTTTTATTAATTTATTTTCAAACCTTAAACGATTTTAACTTAATTTCAATTATATAAACAAACGCTAAAGTATCTAAAAATAATTTATACAACTAAAAATATTTTTTAAAACATTTTTATTTTACAAAACTCTATTATAAATTATATTTAAATTAATCTTTTAAACACAAAAATTTAGTTTAAAATTTAATATTAAAACTAAAATAAGGACATAAATATGTACTTAAATGATTATATTTTGGTAATGGATGATTTGTTTTTTAAAGAATAATATATAGAGGTAAAACTAACCCAAAAAATAATATAAAAGGGGTCAAAACCCATGGTAAGAGAAAATTAATGTTTATCTTAATTTCTAAAGTAGAGAATTATTTTAAAAATAAAATAGATTAAGAGGGTTATATCTTCACAGATCTTCATAGATTAAAAAATAATTGTAATTTAAAAAAAGAATGAGTGTAACTTTCCACGAATAAATTCATTTGGGTTAAAATATTATAACAATGATTTCCTATATTGTATCCTAAACAGAAAACTGGATTTGCAGCACAAATATATGAATTCTATATGATAAAAATAAAATTACACACAGTATTTCAATATGATCAGGAGCGAGCAGCCCCTTTTGAAAGTTTGATCTGATCTACTATCTTGACCAAATTTTCTTCTTACTTTCCCTCTCTCTTATTCCTTGAACCTGATCTCTGCTTGTACTAGTTCTCTTGTGAGAAACTGGAGCTTGATTAGCAGTGGCTGGTCTTGGTGTTGGCCTTACACTCCTCATTATTTTGGGTGGATCAGATTTCCTTATGACTCTTCTATCGTGCAATGAAGACATGACAAAGTTGTTTTCATCATTGCTTCTGAACTCTCTTGTTCTGCTTCTTATCTTATTATTAGTAGAATCACTCCCTTTGAACAAAGAAGAACCTTGGCTTGCCTGGCGGTTTACTGAGTCTGAACACCTTAAAATGCCAGCCTCAATCTCGCTTGAACATTCTTCATTCATGAAGCTTTTACCTATATCTGGTGTGGCCCTTACTGCATCCACATAACTTTGTGTTTGTTGCCACTGTTGCTCTCGCTCTCTGTATCTGTCCTCTAGTTGCTTCATCTGTCAGGTACGGTGGTCAAGGGAATGATGAAAATGAACAAGAAAATGAACAGAGAGAAATGATGGAAAGAACATTTATAAAGCTATTTGTAAAACAAGTATTAATTAGTATATACATTGTCTTAAATGAGTCTGATTAAACAGCATTTTGAGATTAGTACCTGTTGATGAAGCATGGACATTGAGCTCTTCTCCTGCTCTTTCAGTTTCCTCTCAAGCTCCTTTATCTGAATAATATGAATGAAGCAACATCAAAGGAGGGTTCATGAAATATTCATTATCATAGTACGCAGAAAATCTCATTGTACAAACAATTCTAGTTATTGGCAACCTTATCTTTCAAAATGGCAGATTCAGAGTCAGACTCTTGCATCTGATCTTTCAGCCTTTTCTCTAGATCCCAAACCTGCGCTTACAAATAAAACCGATTCAGCGATTGAGACGAAAAAGAATGTTAAAACCTTTTTATCAATATAACGCATGTTAATGCCAAGAAAAAATAACGGACGAACCTTCTGTTGAAAACTTGCTGACTCTGACTGCAGTTGTTCTTTCATCCTTTTCTCTAGCTCTCTCACCTTCAGTAGAGACAAATGCCTTGTTAGAAATGAAGCGACAGAAAAACCAAACATTTAATTTTATTTAATAACACATTCGAACAAAGCACACTGTTTGTGTGGTATGTTTATGAAGCCGAGTTACTGCTCATCGATATGAATGTTGGTGTCAACTTCATTCGAAAGTAGGAGATCCCTTGCTAAAACAATGTGTAGATGAGCAACAAAAAAGTCAAATTGCAATGTCTAACAACATCAAGCAACCTTTTGTTGGAGAGAACTGCAGGTTTCTTCTTTCCCTTTCAATTTGTCAGATAATTGAGAGACTTGTTTCTCTGATTCACTTTGCATGGCTTTCTTCAACTCAATCTGTCCTTCAAGTTCTTTAATCTTTTCTTGTAAATTTTTGTAAATCTGGTCCTTACCTTTGGCCTTACTCTCCAAGCTTTGCAAATTTTCCTCAAGTTTTCGCATAGATTCATCTTTAATTCTGCAATCACTCCGTGCTTTTTCGAGCTAATATGCCAAAGTGTAAAAGTAAAACATTAACAAATTATAGAACTTGGTGAAAGAGAAATAAATTTTAGTGTGTTCCAGTGAGGATGAGCAAGCCTACCATTGCTTTCAACTTTTGAAGTTCACTTGTATCAATTTGCCTCTTAACAGGGCCTAACTCAACACCCCTCACTCTAGTTGCAAAATTAATCGAGCTCAGGGTCTCACCTACGTCCTGGTCTGATGGACTTATTTGTACAAACATCAGAGTTTTGGAGTCACCTCCTGCAATGTTTTACAACAAACAATCAAGGAATGTTACTACCAATTTCTCAGAAACAGCATCTTTCTTGCCCTTAAAACGCTCACAAGAAATATGAAGTTAAAGTGACTGACGTACCTAGTGAGTCTTGAAGTAAATGTGTTAGTTTAGAGTTCCTAAAACCACCAGAAGGAAATAGCATCACCGAAACTTATATTTACATATTAAGATGGGAAAGGAGTAAAAGGATGAAAATATACCTATATGGAATGTGACTACTTTTAGCTGCCAAAGCAGATACTACATCTCCAAGAGCAGAAAGAGATCGATTGATATTTTGTGCTTCCTTAAGTCGTTCCCCTTGAGCATCAGTCTTTGCAAGTCTCTCACTACCTGCCAAATCCACGAGCCAAAGCTTGCTCTTGGTACAGTCTCCATTCAACAAGTTTTTAGCCTTTACTGTTATACATAGCATGCTGGAATACACAAAAAAAGAAGTCATATTGATGCAGAGGTTATAGGGGGGAAAAAAACCAATAGCGTAATCAAAGAACTACAAGATCTTGGTACCAATGAGATCGACTGCTATGCTCATTAACGTTGTTACTTCCAACTGCTCTAGCATTATTTCCGGTCTGCAATACACTCCACACTTCATTTATGCTATCAATTTTGGCTTCTACTACACCAGGAACATGATGAAATCCTTCAGAAGCTTGTTTTATCTCCAATCTGATAACCATTTCAAGATAAGTCATTCTAGCTACTTCAGTTTCCTGCTTAGACTAGATATTGCATATTTTAGCCTTCTTGAAAACTCATATATTCAAACTACCTCACAGATGGTACAAATGACAAGCTTACCAAATTTACCTTTTTGATGTTTGTCCACTAGCCAATAAGTCTCTGATTTGTTCGTTGTAAACCTCAAGAACACTAACAGATATGTCATATGAAAAAGTTTCACTCCTTTCCTTACTAACTTTAAACAAGTGCTCAAGAGTCCTGTAATTTACTCCTCTGTTCTGCTGTGTTCCTTCCATGGTGAAGGTTTTCCCTGTTCCGGTTTGCCCGTAAGCAAAGATGCAAACATTGTAGCCATCTAGTACAGAGATTACCATTGATGATGCATCAGCAAAAACATCAACTGTTAAAACAAAGAAAACACTGTCGTTTAGAAAAACTCCAATCATGTTAGATAATAAGAATTTAGAGCAATGAAATTCAAATCAGTAACTGTGTTACACTACACTTTTCGGATACCTTGATCATCTTTTGGTGTATAAACTCTGTCAAATCTGAATGATTTTTTGACGGAGCCACTTGTCAAAATTCCAAGGGATCCATCCTTTGCTGCATCAAAATCCACAACCGTATTGTATCCAGCTGAGATTTCAGCCTTATTCAATGGACGGCATCGGCAGAAAACCCGAATGTTCCCTATATGAACCATAACAGAATTGGATTAGAGCCTTTGACTTACTTCTCTTTAGATCAGAACAGAATCCAAACTTGGCATGAGAACATACCTTTAGCCTCTTGAACTTCGTTGAAGAGTTTCTTTCTCTTTGTCATCTCTTCGTTGTACTTCACTTTTAGATCTTCACACTGTTTGACTGCAGAAAGAAAAATTTAGTCCTAGAAGTGATACATACTATTTCAAAAGTGCAACTCTCCCTTAAGAAAAATGGAAACCACATAATATAAACTAAAACATACCCAATTCCTGAACTGCAAAAACCATCTTATTTAATTCAGGAATCGAATCAACACATTCATGCGCTTCAAAGGAAAGTTTTAAATAATCACTTTTCATCAACTGCAAAACAAATTTAGCGTAACATATAATTATGAGAATCATACAAAATTAATATTGATAATAACTTTGAACATAAATTCTTCCTGAATTTCCATCATTTACCTTTATCTTCTCTTGTAAACTGCAAATTGCATCTGCCCATTTCTTCTTATCAAGCTCATACATATTAGAAATATTCCTCAGGCTTTCAGCTTGTTTCTCCACAGTTTGATCTGACGATGAAATTGGCAATAAAATTAGAAACCTTTTACAAACTATGACCATGTAAAATCTCATAAACGAGTTAGAGTTAAGATTTTTTTGAGACTCTAATTTCCGTGCCATCGAATGGAAAACCCTGCAAACTTACCAGTAGTATGTGACTTAATTGTCACTTTGTCAAGTTCCATCTGGACTGTCTCCAATTGCTCATTTGTCACAGTTAACGACATCCATGCCTCATAGCATTCTTTTGCCTTAAGATCACATTGCATTGTGAGCTCCTTTATCTTACTCTCATACTTTGCGATAGACTTTGCCTGCATAAGTTTCATCTGAAACATTCCGATGAAAAGCAGGAAAAGCAATATGTTGTAAGTCAGTGATACTTTGCACTTCAAACTGCCACTTTTATCAACTAGGTTGCACCTCTAACCTGTGATGAAGGAATTTCAATATGGGCAGCACAGTGGCTACATTCAATGTGATCACTTGTCACTTGTTGAACTGATTGAAAAAATTAGAAAAGACAGAAATTGCTGAGTAACATATACACCAATGGTTAATCATTCAAACATAGTAAACAGAAATACCCTAAACATAAATACAGTACCTGAGGCCTTCGTTGCTCTCCTAATGCAAATTCCACTTACGACTGGGCTTCCAGATATACCTTCAAATCTTATTAGAATCACCCCATCATCCTTAACAGATACACTTGAATCAACCAACTGTAGAGGCTTATTGGCTCCAACAATTGCGTAGATGTCCAATTCAGACAGAACCTGATATTTTATTTAATAAAAAAAAAAGTTGAAGCCTTTACTTGTACAGATTTGTCAAATCTAAATGAAGCATTCTAGCTTGTCCAGAAAAGCTTGCCTTTTCATCTTGGATGTATACATTGAACACCCTCATTCCTTTTGGCCCATTTATGTTAATGATCTCCACAAAATGAAGATCAACAACATATTCCCCAGGAGGAATATTTTCAAACCTATAACAAAAGCTTCCCAACCGAGCTGATTGATAGATAAATGGGTAGTCTCCACCCTCCACTATTCGCTCGTTGGTCCGCATAACGTTGCCACCATCAAAATAGGTGTCGCCCAGGAACGTTATTCCACCAGCTGCTTCACTAAAAGCATCCCCTCCAGCATTTACAAACATGAAACATTCCTCTTCTGCTTCAAAACGACATAATATTAAAATTACACATTCGATCTACAAAAGCATAAACCTTAACTCTTCTATCGATACTGAACACAGTCCTTTGCATTGTTCCATAAACTTCACAGAAAATTCAAAAAGTTTTGTCAAAATTACCCGTATAATAATTTAGAACCACGCTTCCGAGCTACCCACAATTACAATTCACCTAACCCACATCCAAAATTCTAAAGCCCCAATTAAAAACAAACAAACAAACATAAACCTTGACTCTTCTCTCTATACTTAAAACACAGTCCTTTGCATTTTCCCATAAACTTCACTGAAAATTCAAAAGGTTTTTGTCAAAATTAACCGTGTATTCATATTAGAACTACACTTCCGAGCAGACCACAATTACAATTCACCTAACCCTCATCCAAAATTCTAAAGCCCCAACTAAAAAAACATAAGACTCTTCTCTCGATACTCAAAACACAGTCCTTTGCATTGTTCGTAAACTTCACAGAAAATTCAAAAGGTTTATCAAAATTACCCGAGCAATCATATTTGAACTACACTTCCGAGCTAATCACAATTACAATTCACCAAACCCTTATCCAAAATTCTAAAGCCTCAATTAACACTTCAAAATATAATTGCCATCAAAACAGTTATATAACTGAAGAAAATTAACCGAACGAGTTTGAAATGCGGCTGAAAGGGTTGCTTGAGCGTAATCAGGAAGAGGAAAAGTTAGAATCACTAAATTTCAACTTATAAAGAAAGCGGAACCTTTTCTAGTATATCTTTTTCATTTCTTGTCTCAGTCCTGAAAACCATAAAACCCAACTTCTGAATTTGAGATATTCTAACCTGTTTTTTTGGTAAACCCAGTTGCGATGAGCCTTGAGGTAGAGTCGCAAACCATCGAATCGAACACGGACCCGTTGGCATCTTGCATTAGAGAATCGCTGGGCTCTGAGATTAGGGTTTCTGGGTATTCCTGAATATCGTTCGATTGAATCGGATCCATGTGAAAGATGGAGTCTTGGCAATCAAGAAGGAATTTCTAGAGAGAGAAGAGCTGGCTCGTGGCAAAAAGAAAGTTTCAGAGTGCTTCTAACCGTAGTGAAAATGGTGGGAATGTGTCTTCAAATTTGACTTTTGGTGACCGTTGGAAAGTTTTGAATTAAGCGACCGTTGAAGTTTAATTATGGTATTTCTTCTTTTCTTTCTAACTTAGAAGAAAACCTACGAATTTACCATGTACTGATGGATGAATACGAAAACTATTTACGGGATAGCAGTTTAAATTATATATTTCATAACTTTTAAACACATTTTTAATTTTAGAATAAATAATAAATATTGTCTAAAACAATTCTTCTTAAATATTAAATACTCTCTAAAATGATAAAATTATTTAAAACGATTTATATAATTATAAACGTCTAGGAACTTTAACTTAATATGATTTTAAATTTCTACTATTTAAGTTTTTTCTTTTTCTTTTAAATACCAATTAAGAGAGAAAACAATACTTCAAAAATAAAATTGGTGACTTTCCCTGATTTTTGTCAATCCATCATAAATACTGTTAAATGTATGGATAACTGACCAAATATTTTAAAAAATTAAATATGAAATTCAATAATAAAATCTTAACATTTACAAAACAAAACAATTGTTATATATAATTGATTTAAATTAAAAAAATGACCAATTTTATCCTATTTAATCATATCATTTCTAAAACACTTATTCATTTAATTAGGATTATATTTTCAATGTTTTCTTAATCCATGATACCAAGCTATAATGAAGGATGTGACTTAGGAAAAAAATTACATTTGAAAAAATAAATCGTGTTAAGTAACTTTTCTAATAAACATAAAACTATTTTTTTATATAGAGGTGGTATATATAATTTAATCAAATAATTTTTTAAAAAGATATTGTAATATAAAAATTTAGGATGCGTGGATTAAAAAACAAAAAAAAAAGACTGGTAAATGAAATAAAATGTCCATACTAATATAAAATTTAACTTAACTCATTGTTTTTTCAGAGAATTTTTTATTCTGATAATCATCTTTCATTTACAAAATTTAAATATAGAAGAATGTATATACAATTGGAGAGATATCTGTAATTAAATGATGTAAAAGTAATTAAATTGACAGTATTCAAAGTTGTTATATGAGTGTAAGGAAAAAGTAAGATGTAACGTACGACACTTCTACTCCTTATAATATATATATATATAAGATATTTTTAACTTATTTAAATCATTATTACAATAATAGAGACTTAACATTTACATCTTCTTTCTATATTCTCAAAATATATATATATATATATATATATATATATATATAAAAGGATTAAACATGTTTTTCGTCCCTTAAGTATCACACAATTTTGGTTTTAGTCCCTATTCGAAATTTTGATTGTTTTTAATCCTTATAGTTTTGAAACTAGTATTATTAGTCCTTAAAATTGGACGACGTTAACTTTTGTTTGATATAGCTAACGGCGAAGTCACGTCATATGCCAGCTGTCGTGCCACGTTGATTGTTTCATTTTTCAAGTTGAATCTAACTTCGTCATTTACGGCGAACCAAAAGCTTCTCGTCTCTGGCCCCTCACCCTCCATGCCCTCCAGCAGTACCGTGGCCAGGAATGCGCCAGCATCGTTACCGTCCACGACAACCTCTTGGTAGGCATCAACTCACCACTCTCCTCGAAATCTAAATAACTAAAACCATAAAACTGGACGCCAAATCTAAACTAATCCTTGTGAAAAAAGTTCCCATCTTTTCCACCGTAGACGATTTAGATTAGTTCCCATCAACTCACCACTCTCCGATTTATTCTATTATTGTCAGCTTTTACAACACCATGTAGATCTGAATCCATCCTCCATGATTCCACATCCTCCATCAAGCTAGGTATCAACTCAGGCCTCTTCGGATCTCTTCTTCGAATGCACCATCATCAACCGTCAGTCATTCTCGTCTCATCCTCACATCATTAACCTGCATCCAAAGACAGAAACCATTATCCCCAAATCAAGAAACCTTGGCACTGATGTAAATCGCACCACTGCAACACAATCGCGACCTTGTCTCCACTTCCTCAGCCACACCGCACCGTCGTGAATTGTTGCGTCCCTCGCGTCTTCACCGTCAATCCGAATTGTCATCTTCATCGCAACACCCCTTTCTTCGATCCGCACTAGTCGTGATAGCTCCAATGCTGAAATCGTGTGGTGGCGTGTCGCACCGCTGTCATGGCTCGACCTCCGTCGAGTTCGTCCCACCACCGCGCGAGAAGCATCAACATCGCACCTCCAATCATCGCGCATCAGAGCATCTTCGTCTTCTCCATTCTCGCAGCGATATAAAACCTTATTCTAAATAACTAAAACCATAAAATTGTACGCCAAATCGTCACCCTGGACGCCAAATCTAAACTAATCCAAGTATTGCAAAGAAGCCAATACGATTGACGCAAGAGAGACCCAAAATCCGAAATCTAGAAACTTTATACTGGCCACGGTGACGATGTCGGCGCCTTCCTGACCACGGTGTTGGAGGGCGTGGAGGGCGAGGGGGACAGAGACGGGAAGCTTCTGGGTCACCGTAGATGACAAAGTTAGGTTAACTTGAAAATGAAACAATCAACGTGGCACGACAGCTGGCATAGACGTGGCCTCGCCGTTAGCCATATCAAACAAAAGTTAACGTCGTCCAATTTTAAAGACTAATAGTACTAGTTTCAAAACTATAAGGATTAAAAATAATCAAAGTTTCGAATAGGAACTAAAACTAAAATCGTGTGATATTTAAGGGACGAAAAACATATTTAACCTATATAAAATAAAGAAGTATTTTCATTATATCATTGTCAATAAACAATTGTGAATACAACTTTTAAAGTATAATTTTTAGAACAAAGTCTAATGGTATGCATGTATAATATAATAAAAAAATGTAGATAATTCAAAGAATGAATTTCTTAAGTAAAATAGCATATGTAATAGAATGACATTTGCATCTTCTTTTTACACTCTCGTAAAAAAACATTTTGACGTTAAATTCAATAATTTGGTTAGTTATTAAACAAGCAATTTATATGCTTAGAAAATTTATTTCTTGCTGGTAAATTTTCATTGATAATTACAAAATTTGTTGTATTAAAATAATATGCCACTAAGCTTTTGCTATTGACTAAAAAAATCTGTTTGTACTATATATCACTACAAAAATACATAACTTTTTCATAGATTATTTTTAGCATTATCGGCGATTTTAATTCCTGGAAAATGCGTTTCTCGCAGTTGCAAAAGTGGGAAAAAACAGCGTCGTTAAACATTATTGATAATTTTTCAAAAACCGTCGCAATTACCCGGGGTTTTGTAAAAACTGTCGAAAATAATTGGGGTTTCATCCAAAAACGCGGCAATTACCCGGGATTTTTAAAAACCGTCATAAATAACTGGGATTTCATCCAAAATCGCTAAAAAGAACTAGGGTTGCACAAAAGTGCAGGGGTTTCCTCCAAAACGACCGGAAATATGCTTATTACTCATATATATATATATATATATATATATATATATATATATATATATATATATATATATATATATATATATCATAGTCCCAATCTCATATTCATCTCAGACCTAAACTTTATCTAAGCTTTTATCTCAGCTTCTTTTGTTGGCTCTTTCTTCATCTTCTCCAGAGTAAGTGCAGGCTCAAATTCTACTTTTTTTTCTCCAAATTCAAGCATTTAAAAGGGCCTTTAAGCTCTGCCTTAAGTCCAACAACACCCTATTTTGGTCGTACCTCAAACCCAAAATGCTACTTTTGGATCCTTCAGAGTATATGAGAACTAACTCTATATACCCTGACCGTGACCATTCGTGAAGCTTCATATTCATACTTTAACCTTTCTTATGTTATGTTGGTACTTCGTGCATGGGTTATATATATAATACTTTTTGCTTGGTGGAAGGTTTAACTAAAGAAGGAACAAAGTAGGGGTTTGTTTATTCTTCCAGCTAAACATATTGGCTGATGGAGGTTTTAATAAGTTCTCCCTATTCATCGGGACAGCTGAAGGATTGGTTTACCTGCATGAGAACTCCAATATTAGAATAATCCATAGAGATATAAAAGCCAACAACATCTTATTGGATGCAAAGCTTCACGCTAAAATTGCTGATTTTGGTTTGGCTAGGTCCTTTGAAGATGACAAGAGCCACATTAGCACAACTATTGCTGGAACTTTGTAAGTATTTTCTACCAATAGAACATTTTTTTGTCAACAATACGAGCATCAGACTAAATTTTGTTAGAAAGCTAGAGCCAGTGTAGAAAGACAGTAACCACTATGTACTATATCTTTAGTGCTATTCAAATTTTTTAATTTTTTGTGGACCTGCAGAGGTTATATGGCTCCAGAGTACCTAGCACACGGTCAGTTAACAGTGAAAGTAGACGTATATAGCTTTGGGGTGTTACTGTTAGAAATAATTACTGGGAGACTAAATAGAAAGATATTCAATAACAGTCTTCATGTAATTAATTGTTCATACATAAAAACTAAATAGAAAGATGTTCAGTGTTCAATACTAAAAATTAAAGAAAAATATGTCTAATTTTCTTCATTTTCGTTCGACACGTTTCCTTAATCAGATATCTATAATATAACATAATAGTTAGTCGGTTATATATTTTTTAAAAATATCATACAAATAAATTTAGCAATTAATATCGAGAGTTGAAATTGGACAAACTTTGAAGACAATTGATCCTAATAATTTTGCAACATAAATGCCATCATTTTCTTCATTTCATTTTCTTCATTTCAATTACCTAACTAAACACACAATGTATTTAGTATTGATTTATACTACAAAAATCACAAAATCATAGTGGAAGAACGAGAAAGAACAAAACTATTGTAAGAAACAAGATAACAAGCAAGTGTAGGTGTGATGAGTGCATATTTATGCCCACATTTATGTTTTAAAACTCAAATTTTTGATGAATTCATGTGCTTGAATGAGTAATTTTTAGAGGATTTGTTATGATTGGATATATTGGGTTTGGCAATAAAAATGGACTTAAAAAGTGATTTTTAGTTGCATAAATTATTCTTTGGCAATTCTTACGTTTATTTGTGCAGCTGAGAATATAAGTTTTATTGGTCCAAATAGCAATTCAAGACCCAAAATCAGATTTTGTTTGGAAAATAATATACAAATGGGCCAAGCAGACAGACTTTACCTTTGCACCTCCTAAAATCCCTACATACACCCCTCTTCTCTTAACCAGGCCCAATACTAATCCAAACAGTAACTCTATACACCTCCTAAATTTCCTTACCCATACCCCTCCTAAGCCAAACTCCACCAGATCATGCCACGTGTCCAAATCCTTCCCACACAGATTTAACCAACCACATACTGCCACATCACCTCCCTCTTACACGTCATCATCATCATCTTCCCATAAACCCTAATTCCCAAATCCAAACCCTAGGACACGCACAGTCGCCGTCACACCGCCTCTCCATCGCGCCACCATTCTTTCCGTCGCGCCGCCACCAAACCCAGGCCGCCGTCAACCTTCAAGCCACCGCCGCGAAACCCCACCATCGACGCGAGTCCTCCTTCGTCAATCGCGAGACCTAGTCGCGCTACTTCCTTCATGCCACCACCACCAAATCGTCCTCCTTTCTCGCCGGACAGCCACCATCAACCATCACCACCGTTCATCTTCTCCACTCGCGAAACACAGTCGCACCATCTCGCTCTTCCAGTAATGCGAGTCCTTTCCTGACCGCGACTCCCTCTTCTTCATCGCCCCAGCCATCGAGAGAAGCCTCCACGCATCAGACCGTCAACACGCATCTCCCATAGCAGCTATCATCGTGCCACCACGCCGCAGATACGAACCACCCTCGTCGTGAGAATCTTCCACGGCCACCAAAATCTTCCTCGCATGCCAATCTCGCCGGAGCACAGGCCGTCATCTCCAACCCCAAACCTGCAAACAGAAAACCAATTTGCAGAACCCTAATTTTGGGTGGAAAGGGAGCGGACACGTGGCGAGCACTCATTGACGCGTCCTTTCTCTGGTCAAAAGTGGTCAATGCTTTTTGAATCTGGTCAAGGGTGGTCAACTGAGGGGCTTTCTTGCAATTTTAGAAATTCAGAAGGGGCTAAAGTGCAAATAGAGGAAATTTCAGGGTATTTGTGCAATTTTAGAAAGTCAGAAAAGATAAAAAATAAAATTCAGTTGTTGAATTAATTTAATTTGGGAATATCAACAGAAAATATCTTCCAAATAATGTTATAATTATTTAAATCTTTTAGTTATTTGGAAGATATAAGATAAAAGATTCTATCAACTGAATATTCAGAGTCCAAGTCCAATCAAGCCTATATAAAGAGATCTAGGGGACTTAACTTGACTTCACTTCATTCATTCATTCACCACTTCTCTCACTTAAACAATAAACAATTGAACAATTATTCGTGAATAACCGATGATGAATCTATCTTGGAAAAACAGTGGAATTAGCCTATTTAATCATAACTGTTTTTAAGTTTCTTATTTGTTCTTTAAACATTCTCCAAACATTACTTTTATTCTTATTGCATTGCATTCATAAGATTGACATATTGAAAGGCAAATCCGTATTCATTGGGAGACGACTCAGGGTACTTTAACCCTATCTACTTTCTTAAATACTACTTAGCAATACTGAAGTTCCCTTGAAAAGTAGTATTAATTTGATAGCTTCAACGACAGCTTATCAAATTTGGCGCCGATGCCGGAGAGTATGGTTAGTATTTTGAATATTTTGATTCTTATTTTTATTTTTTATTTTTTATTTTTATCTTTATTTTTTTTAACGCACATACATTTAATTTAATTTGAGTTATTTTGTGGTCTATATTCATTCTTGTTTTAGCAAAAATCTTTGTTCTTGTTTTTATTAAGAATTTCTCTTGAGAAATACTTAAGGCTAGTTTGAATACGCTTTGGCTAGGAAAGACTTGGTACTTAAGTTGTCCATTGTGATGCACCTTTCTTTTCTGGGAGTGGACCCAACAAGTCTCTCTTATCTCTTATTTGAAATCTTTATCTAAAGCAAGAACAAAAGAAAAAAAGAAGTAATAGAGAAACAACTTCCAACAGATTGCATAGTGCATGACCAGAGCTAACCTGGGAGATTTTAGCAAATTAACCTGAAAGTTGAAAGAAATTTGCGTAAGTGATAATAGCATATTTTACCATGATTTCAGTGTCGAATTGAGAGAAAATATCAACTCTTTCTTAGCTTTTTGCCTTGTAAATCCTAGTTTCCATTTAGTTTCTTAAGTGGTTGCATCTTAAACTTTAATGATTCAATTTCATCACTAATCCCCATTGTTTAGAATGTTTTGGTCATTTACATCCAAGCTTGTATGCCAAACTGAAGAACTGAAGAACCGAAGAACCATATAAGCAAGAATGAAGGTAAAAGAGGAAATTTTGAGAGAAAAGATAAATGCTGAAGCTGGGGTGCGGCTGGCGTGCAGCTGAGCCCCGTTCGACCAGACCTGCTGTAGTTGAGCGGCATAGTTTCTGTGCAGCTGAGCGCCACCCGACCAGACTTGCTGTAGCTGAGCGGCACAATTTTTGTGCAGTTGAGCGCCAACTCTCTGGAATGCTGTCGCTGGGGTGCAGCTGAGTGCCAGCTCTCTGGAATGCTGTCGTTGGGGTGCAGTTGAGCAGTGGCAATGCTGATGTGGCAAATTTGGTCTATTTAGGGCTGAAACTCGAAGGGCTTTGGATCTTTTGCTAACCAAACACGATTTCTCTCATTTGGAGCTCTTGGAGGCGAGCTAGGAGCTGTGGGAACAGTCCTTCTTCACCCTTGGGTCTTCTTCCTTCTTCCATTTCCACCATTGTTGTAAGCTTGAGCTTTCCATTCATGGAGGGCTAGTTTCATTGTTGTTGGGGGATTGATGTAGCCACTAAACTCTTATGTAAACTATTGTGTTTTGAATGAATATATGCCTCTTTAATTGATTGTTAGTATTTAATTCATTTTCTTAATGCTTGTTTTGAAGTTGCTATCCATGACATGATTTTAGGGTTTGCTTGATATTGGGAAATATTTAGTAAATCTGGACTTTGATTAAACACCTAAAGGAAATAGTATCTAGGGATAGAACTAGGACCTTTGGTTGTCTTAGATCTCAATTCTTAATGCGGAAATAATTGTTAGGTCTTCCAAGGGATTGGAGCCTAATAAGGAAGTCTAGGCTCTCTCTACCAAGGGATTGGGTTTGAGTAATTTAGTAGATTGACATTGGCATATTAATGAAGAGGAAGTGATTTTCTATACATAAGAGTGAAGTAGGTGAAATCATACCCCCAACAATACCATTCCATATCATTTCTAATCTTTCCATTTCCAAGTGTTTGAGTATCTAAGATCACTTTTATCATTTATGTTTCATGTTTACTTTAATTGCACTAAAACCCAAATTATGAAGCATTCTTTAGTTTAAAGTAGTTGGAAATCATACGATTGTTTGGTGACACGAGTCTCTTGGGAAACGATATCCGGTCTTACCGGTTTTATTACTTGAACGATTCGGTACACTTGCCGAAATTTCCTTAACAGTAAGCTGTGGAGAAGATTGAAATTTGGGTGTTCTACTGAGGGAACACTTCCTACATCTGAAGTCATACCACCTTCATTATCTCCCATCACAAACATACCATTCAATCTTTTACCTGATCCTAACCCAAACAATATGCACAAAGAACCATCAGACAGTTAGCCACTTCCCACAATACAACTATCCGAAGTAACATTGAATACCCTAATGAGGAGTGAGAGTTGAGACCTGACCTGTTAAATGCCTTACCAAAGTTCAATGGGTTATCAAGGGAGAATCCACACAAGCACTTGGGACAATTTCACATGTGTGAAAAGTTTAGATCTCCCAGGATCACAATAGAGAGCCTTAAAATGAGAGTTTTTCCTTTTACTCTTCAAGGAGTAGCTCAAGATTGATGGTATTATCTCTCAGCAAGGATTACAAATTGGGAAACTATTGAAAGACTTTTTCTTGAAAAGTATTTTCTTGCATCCAGATTATCTGCCATCCGTAGAGAAATTCAAGATATAAGACAGAGAGATAGAGAGAATCTTAGTGAGTATTGGGAAAGATTCAAGAAACTATGTGCTTCATGCCCTCAACTCCAAATGGGAGATTTTATTCTAAGCTTTTATGAAGGCTTAAGTCCTACTGATAGGTCATGGGCAGATGCTGCAAGCGGAGGATCTTTCTTAGACAGGTCACCAGAAGATGGTATAGATCTAATAGAACGGAAGGTAGTAGACAATCAATAGTATGACACAAGAGAAAATTCAATGACTTTGTTGAAGGGAGTGCATGAAATTGAAAATGGTGCAGTTGATGGGAAAAAGATAGATGAAAGATTAAATAAGCTAGAAAGCAAACTCGATCAGATTGCAAGCTTGTTTAAAACCTCAACTCCATAAATTGTTAAGAAGTGTGGAATTTGCATTTCAACTGACCATTATACTGATGAATGTCCTAGCTTGGTGGAAACCACTGTGGAAAATCCATCTCAAGTTTTTGCTGCAAACATGAGTGGAGGAAATAGACCATACCAGAATTATCATGACTCATCCTCCAATAGGTATCAACAAAATAGACAACCTTATGTTCCACCTCAACAAAGGCAGCAACCTCAACCTGAAATGTCACTACAAGATTTCATGAAAACAATACCTGCACAAACAGTGATCAACCCGCAAAATGTAAGTGCTATTACTTTGAGAACGGGTAAGCAGGTAGAAGGCCCTGAAGGAGCCCAAGAGGATGAAGATAAGGAGAAAGAAGGAGCGCAAATTGATGACAATGGAGGATCAAGTGAACCATCACTTGAGACTACCACTGATAAATCCAGGTTAGTATCCTCTAACTCTTCTTCTAAAACTTCTTCTTCTTATTCTCCACCTCCTCCATATCCAAATCGGTTGAAGCCGAGAAACAAAAAAATGGAGGAATTAGACCAAGAGATCTTAAATACTTTCAAAAAGGTGGAGATCAATATTCCCTTACTAGATGCCATTCAGCAAATCCCTAAATACGCCAAGTTTTTGAAAGAAATTTGCACAAATAGAAGGCGTTTTAAGGATAATGAGGTTGTGAATTTGGGAAGAAATGTGTCAAGCTTAATTTAGAAGTATATTGAAATATCGTGAAAATGCAAGGATCCAGGTATGTTTTTTGTTCCTTGTGTTATTGGAAATTCAAAGTTTGACAATGCCATGCTAGATTTAGGGGCTTCCATAAATGTAATGCCTTTATCAGTGTTTACATCTCTATCTCTGGGACCTCTTAAGACTACTGGTGTGGTTATTCAACTGGCCAATCGTAGCACAGTTAACCCTGGAGGTGTGCTTGAGGACGTCCTTGTCCGAGTAGACAAGTTAATTTTTCCTGCAGATTTCTATATCTTGGACATGAAGGATGATGAAGGAATCAGTCCAACAACTATTATCTTGGGAAGACCTTTCATGATGACAGCACGAACCAAGATAGATGTGCATGCAGGATCATTGACAATGGAGATAGGAGACGAGAAGGTGCGGTTCAACGTGTTGGAAGCTGGGAAGCACCCGATTAAAGATCATTCTTTGTTTTGTATTGATTTATCAAGTGATGTTGTAAACAATTTTTCTTTTTCAAATATGTTGTGCCTAATTTTGGACTAAAAAGGAAACTGTAAAGCAGGTAATATTGAGGACGCGGTATTAATAGATGATACCTCTGTGGCGTCTGAGTGTGATGTTGAGGTGGCTGAGATTACCTTAGGCAGTAAAATTTTGCCATCTGTGGTACAACCACCCATTTTGGAGTTGAAACCTTTACCATCCCATTTGAAATATGCTTATCTTGAGAGGGATGAGAAACTCCTTGTTATTATATCTGCATTGCTTACTGATGAACAGGAAAAACATCTATTAGAGGTTATCAGAGACCACAAGAAAGCAATAGGCTGGACTTTAGCAGATATTCCTGGTATTAGCCCTTCTTTTTGCATGCATAGAATACTTTTGGAGGAGGATGCTAAACCAGTGAAACAACCTCAAGGAAGATTGAATCCTCAACTGATGGAGGTTGTAAAGAAAAAGGACACCAAGTTGCTACAAACAAGTCTTATATATTCAAATTCTGACAGCACTTGGGTGGGCCTTATACATGTGGTTCCCAAGAAATATGGAATCACAATGGTCAAGAACGAGAAGGACAAGTTGACTCCTATTCAAGACAGAAGTGGGTCACATAATTTAGTAGTTGACCATCTTAGTAGGATTGAAAAGGGAAAAGATAACATTCCTATCCAGGATGACTTTTCCAATGAAGTCCTACTAGCATTCCTTCCACCATGAAGGAGGTAAGTTCCCTCATACTTTTTTCTTTGCATTTTATATATAAGGCATACATTGAGGACAATGCATAGTTTAAGTGTGGGGGTGTGGGGAAACAATTAATTTTGTTCCTTATTTTGTTTGTTTTTTTTAATAAATATTTGCATTGGATTTGAGAGTTTGAATCAGTAATTGGAATGATAATGAATTCAAGAAAAAAAAATGAGTCATGTTGATATGAGTGGATTGCTTCTATGATTTGCTGATTGAGTTGACTTGAAAATTTCTTAATTAAATCTTTTGTGAAAGAAATTTGAACCATGTGAGTTTTGGGCTTAATGTTAAGGATGGACCACCATGTACCATACCTATTTTTCTAGTGTGATTTGTCCATGTTTTGTTGATACTCTAATAGTTAGCTTGATTCTGTGCTGCGCAACTGAGGTGAATATGCATGATTTGACATGATTGAGGCATTTCTTGTTTTAGCTACTTGGCCAAATAAACTTGTCCTAACATTAATCCATTGGAAACCCCTTTGAGCCTTAAGCCTATTTTTCTTGTTTCCAGTCATTGTCAAATGAGAAAAGAAGAAGGAGTAATGGATTCTGTTAGAAGTAAAGTGATGAATAAGTGTGTGGGCGAGTACCTCACCCACAAAATAATAAAAAGGCAAAAAGGAAGATGAAAATTTAGAGTTTTAGAAAGAAAAAAAAGAAGAAGAAGAAAGAAAAGTAAATCTTCCTTAAAAGAGCAAGAATTAGATTTGTTTCTGAAGTGTCATTACTCTTTCTATATCAATTTCAAAAACTTAGAAATTCCAAGACAATTCTCTACCTTTGCCTTGACCTCAATAAAACCTTAAAAAGCCCTCATGATCAATAATTGCATGTTTTCTGAAGTGTGTGAATATTAGAGTCTTGTTAAATATAAAGGGTGTCAACTTACATGGGCATTTTGAGTGTAAACACAAGCCAAAAACACTTGAGAGAGTTGGAGAGGAATAAATACATGTTGACTTGAGTGTTATTTTTCATATTTAATTTTCTTGGGAATTCAAAAAGGTCAACTTATGTGTGAAGAATAGAGTGATTTCATTTGCATGTCCATGACAAAGTAATATCTAGATGATTGATCTATGTCTAGTGTTGTTCATTTTTTTGATCCAAATGCAAATATGGAATAAAATGACTCAGAACAAAGTCTTGGAATTAATCAATTTTTCCCAGGAGTGCAAAAGGATAAGTGTGGGGGTGTGATGAGTGCATATTTATGCCCACATTTATGCTTTAAAATTCAAATTTTTGATGAATTCATGTGCTTGAATGAGTGATTTAAAGAGGATTTGTTATGATTGGATATATTGGGTTTGGGAATAAAAAGGGACTTAAAAAGTGATTTTTAGTTGCATAAATTATTTTTTGGAAATTCTTATGTTTATTTGTGCAGTTGAGAATATAAGTTTTATTGGTCCAAATGGCAATTCAAAGCCCAAAATCAGATTTTGTTTGGAAAATAATATACAAATAGGCCAAGCAGACAGACTTTACCTTTGCACCTCCTAAAATCCCTACATACACCTCTCTTCTCTTAACCAGACCCAATACTAAGCCAAACAGTAACTCTATACACCTCCTAAATTTCCCTACCCATACCCCTCCTAAGCCAAACTCCACCAGATCATGCCACGTGTCCAAATCTCCAACCCCAAACCTACAAACAGAAAACCAATCTGCAGAACCCTAATTTTGGGTGGAAAGGGAGCGGACACGTGGCGAGCACTCATTGGCGCGTCCTTTCTCTGGTCAAAAGTGGTCAATGTTGTTTGAATCTGGTCAAGGATGGTCAACTAAGGGGCTTTCTTGCAATTTTAGAAATTCAGAAGGGGCTAAACTACAGATAGAGGAAATTTCAGGGTATTTGTGCAATTTTGGAAAGTCAGAAAAGATAAAAAATAAAATTCAGTTGTTGAATTAATTTAATTTGGGAATATCAACAGAAAATATCTTCCAAATAATGTTATAATTATTTAAATCTTTTAGTTATTTGGAAGATATAAGATAAAAGATTCTATCAACTGAATATTCAGAGTCCAAGCCCAATCAAGCCTATATAAAGAGACCTAGGGGACTTAACTTGACTTCACTTCATTCATTCATTCACCACTTCTCTCACTTTTCTTTCATCTTGTATTCAACTCCATTCATGGAAAGCTAAGCATCTAGGGCTATTCTGCTGTAATTCCATGATGGATTCTAAGGTTACGTTAAGTTAATGCAATTGTTTATTTTGATTATTGATTTAAGTTGTTCTCTCTCTATGTCTTTCATCTCTCTATCTTGTTAAAAGTAAAGATTTTTGCATCATAATGTGTTTGAATCTACATGCATATTGATTATATGAGTTCTAGGGTTTCTAGGTTTAATTGAGAATCTACTTTGATTTAATTTAGGAACTTTCATATGATTAAATGGTTTTTATTATCAATTGAGAATGTACTTTGGTTGGTAGTAATAATTTCAACTATAATCAATTGAGAATTTACTTTGATTGATTAACTTTTAACTTGTTTAGGAGATTTAAGAATAGACATGATTAAACACAATAGAATTTGATTGAGAATGTACTTTGGTTGAATTTATTGTGAATAATCTAGAAAGATTTTGCATTTGATTGAGAATTTACTTTGGCTAAATGCATGATCGCCCTCAAATTAATTAAGAATGTACTTTAATTAATTTGAAACTTAAACAATAAACAATTGAACAATTATTCGTGAATAACCGATGATAAATCTATCTTGGAAAAGCAGTGGAATTAGCCTATTTAATCATAATTGTTTTTAAGTTTCTTATTTGTTCTTTAAACATTCTCCAAACATTACTTTTATACTTATTGCATTGCATTTATAAGATTGAAATATTGAAAGGCAATTCCGTATTCATTGGGAGACGACTCAGGGTACTTTAATCCTATCTACTTTCTTAAATACTACTTAGCAA
Source organism: Vigna angularis (assembly GCF_016808095.1). Taxonomy (NCBI): domain Eukaryota; kingdom Viridiplantae; phylum Streptophyta; class Magnoliopsida; order Fabales; family Fabaceae; genus Vigna; species Vigna angularis. The sequence goes on along the minus strand of NC_068979.1, from coordinate 21,077,802 downwards.
TACTGAAGTTGCCTTGAAAAGTAGTACAAAATTTGTCAACGTGTGTAACTATGGTGCAAATGATAATTGGAACTAACAACTACTATAACATAGCATTTCTTGAAGTATGAAACACTAAATTCAGCAAAAGAAACAATAGAACAACAAATCCTAAATCTGACTAACCTCAACTAACGAGAATAACATAGTTGCCAGTATTAACTACCTATTGTTATAAGATTGGAAAATTTACGGGCTTGATCAAGTAGCTAGCCAAAATATAAAAAAAAAATGTCAGTGTAATGTAGATAACATTTACAGGTATAAACACAGCCTTTCAAGTTAAATTCGCACTATGATGGAATTCAACTAAGTTGAACAACTAGATATTGTAAATAAAGGGAAATTTTAAAAGGAGTAACTATATAAATAGAGGTAAACATGTTGAGCAGCTCTGTCCTCCGAGTAAGCCAGAAATTTAAAGTTCAAATTCATTTATCTTCATAGATTTCCACCATTACAATCTGGTCAACAAAGTGTTAACGACAAAAAATATATAGAACCACTACACTGATAAATGAAATCATCGAAGACATAGACTAAATTGTTAATTGCAAGTAAACAAAACCCCAATCATGAAGTTGTTAACACAAATCATATAGAGCAACTGAAAAAAGATCATACACATGGGCAAGTAGAAAGAACTGTAGTGCCATTATAATCAAATCAGCAACTTGACAAAGGCTAGGCCGTTAATTGAAGGTAAACAAAATGTCAAATCATGAAATTGTTAACATAAATCACAAAGAAGACAATCCAAATATTATGACTAAGCTAGACAACTAAAACAAGAATCAACAAACCAAATTATGAAATTATCTACAGAACTCAATAAATATAAGACAACTTGGTAATAATTGATAATGATTATCGAGAAGTTAGACAACTGGAATAAGATTTGGATAATCATTATAAACATAAACAATACAAATATAATAGTAAACATTCTTAAATTTGAAAGCTACACAACTTTCCAACAATTCAGTAATAGTCAACTACTTCCATGAAAAGCTTTCTTCCCCAATATAAAAAGCCACCTAATACCAAAATCCACATGTAATCCAAGTCCAAATAAAAATAACAGAGAAATACAAGGACCCTGATGAAACACCTTGCCCTCCCCTTTGTCACAATCATGGTTAAAGAAACATTTAAACTTAGATTAATCTTCATATCAATGTGTGTGTATAAGCATCACTCAACTATCTATATCTAAATAGCTCTATTTATATAAATAGATAGATAAACATAAATTTTGGTGTAGCAGTTGTGTCCAAGCAACTCAACCAATACAGGTAAAACACAAACAATCTGTGCCAGGAACTAAAGGATTCACAAAGCATAGAGCTATTGGGATATACACAACTTAAAATCCAGTCATAAATAATCATCAACATTATTTTAAAAAATGAATAACTAAATTGCAATCAATCTATAAGTAGTCCTTGCAACTCAACCAATCCATAGCAAGGTTAGAAACAAACAACATCAATCCAAACAAAAACATTCAGAGTTACTAAGATAATACATTGAAATAATTAAAAAAAACATGAATTATAAAAAATAATTTAAACTATAAGGGAAGAACAGGGCAGGAATTAAAACCTCAGCAACTGCATCGTTTTGAGCTATGGACTCGGAAGGAGGCGGAGCAGCCCAACCGGATTCTGTTGGGAAACAACGGTACTTGTTCCCTCCTCTGTGAACCCCAAAATGGGCACTATGCGGAAGCGTAAAAAATAAAAGCGTAGGAAAAGAGAAAATTAACACTGGAAATTTTAACGTGGAAAATCCTCTCGGAAAAAACCACGGGACCTAGTCCAGAAAAATATCTCCACTATGAAAGTAGGATTACAGTGTTTCTCTCACTCTCTGAGGATCTCTCAATTAATCTCACCCTCTCGGATGGTATACAAAACTCTCTCTATGTCACACACTCACAAAACAGACTCTCTCTGTTTTTCTCTCCTTCACCATGGCTTCACTTCTCTCACGATGGTTTGTGTTTTTGCTTCTTTGTGTTGGTGTGTTATTTGCCTTCTTTGCTTCTATCCTTTTATAGAAGAGTTTCACACAAAACACCAAAACAACAAAGCTGAAAACATGGAGCAAAACATGGAGGAAAACATGGAGCAAAACATGGAAAAGCATTGACCCTTAATTTAGGGTGTGGGACCCATTTATGTTTATCCAACAAAACTCCCCCATAAACTTAAATGGATCTTCTTTCCCATCTTTGCATCTTGACTTAGTTGAAAAAAGGTACTACGACACCAGCACCTTCACAACAATCTTCAACCTTCTTGGTTGGTACTAACTTAGTCATCATATCAGACCAATTCAAGTCTGTATGGATTTTCTCTATCTTCAATTTCTTCTCATCCAGCGCTTCTCGTATCCAGTGATACCGCACGTCGATATGCTTCGAGCGTGAATGGAACATGGGGTTCTTGGTTAGATGAATGGTACTTTGATTATCACAATTCACCACATAATCATCTTGATTATGTCCTAATTCACTTAGGAAATTCTTCATCCATAACATCTCTTTAGAGGCTTCAGTCACCACTACATACTCTGCTTCAGCAGTAGACAATGTCACACATTTTTGTAGTTTTGACTGCCAAGAAACAGCTCCCCCTGCAAAAGTAATCAGATAACCTGATATTGACTTCCTTGAATCGACATCTCCAGTCATGTCTAAGTCTGAATATCCGATTAGCTTTAGATCTCCATTGCCAAAACACAAGCTTCTTTTGGCAGATCCTCTTAGATACCTTAGTATCCACTTAACAACTTCCCAATGCTCCTTTCTTGGATTCGACAGGTATCTGCTCACAACTCCTACAACATAGCCAATATCTGGCCTTGTACAAACCATTGCATACATAAGGCTACCCACAGCAGAAGAGTAGGGTACCTTGTTCATTTCTTCTTTTTCTTCTTCATTCTTTGGACATTGAGACTTGCTGAGTTTGAAATGTCCAGCAATTGGAACACGAGCAGATTTGGCATTGTGCATGTTGAACCTTTTTAGAATCTTCTCAATATAATCTTCTTGAGATACCCATAGCATTCTTCTAGAATGATCTCTAGAGATTTTCATTCCAAGTATCTTCTTTACTGCACCCAGGTCTTTCATGGCAAAAGACTTGCCCAATGCCTTCTTGAGAGCTGCTATTTTAATTTTGTTCTTCCCTACAATCAACATATCATCAACATACAAGAGAAGTATGATGGACTCACCATTTTCATAATGCTTCACAAACACGCAATGGTCTGCGGAGGTCTTCTTGAAATTATGTTGGATCATGAAGGAATCAAATTTCTTGTACCATTGTCTTGGAGCTTGCTTCAGACCATAGAGGCTTTTCTTCAGATGACACACCAAGTGTTCTTTGCCTGGTTCTTCAAAACCCTCTGGTTGCTTCATGTAAATTTCTTCTTCTAGGTCTCCATGTAAGAATGCTGTCTTGACGTCCAGTTGTTCAATCTCCAGGTCTAGTGTTGCTTCCAGACCGAGAATCGCTCTAATGGATGTCATATTCACTACTGGTGAGAATATTTCATCAAAATCTATTCCTTTCTTCTGGTTGCATCCCTTCACAACAATTCGTGCTTTGTACCTTGGGCTTGGGTTGTTCTCTTCATTCTTGAGCTTGAACACCCATTTGTTTTGCAATGCTCTCCTTTCTTTTGGTAATTCTACCAAATCATAAGTCTGATTTTCCTTTAAGGATTGAATCTCTTCTTCCATGGCTTGCAACCATTTGTCTTTGTCTTTCATCTCCATTGCTTCTACAAAGCTTTGAGGTTCGCCTTCATCAGTAAAATTAACATATTCATCTGAAAAATACCTTCTTGACGGTTGTTTCTGCCTTGTTGATCGTCTCAATTGGGGTTCTTGAGGAGCATCCTCAATTGGTTGATCTTCTTCCGTCAGATTAGGTTGATCTGCTTCTTCAGCCATTTCATCAAGTTATAACTCTGGTTCGGCTTGATGAGTCTCTCCCCCTAAGTTGTTCATCACAATAGGGCTTTGATCACTTATCAGCTTAAATGTTGGTTTCTCCACTTTCTTGATGTCTAGGATTGTCTGATCTTCAAAGAACACCACATCTCTGCTTCGAACAATCTTTCTGTTTGCAGGATCCCATAATCTGAAACCAAATTCATCTCTTGGAGAACCAAGGTATATGCACTCTTTCGCTTTAGCATCGAGCTTTGCTCTTTCATCTTTCGGAATGTGAACTGATGCCTTACATCCGAAGACTCTCAAGTTGCGATATGAGGCCTTTTTACCAGACCATACTTCTTCTGGTATCTTACCGTTTAATGGTCTTGAAGGTGATAAGTTGATTAAATCAGCTGTTGTCACCACTGCCTCCCCCCAGAATGACTTGGGAAGTTTTGCGTGAGACAACATGCTCCTGACCTTCTCGGCAATCGTTCTATTGAATCTTTCAGCTACACCATTCATCTGAGGTGTCTTGGGAGGTACTTTCTCATGTTTGATCCCATGAGTCTTGCAATAGTGCTCGAACGGACCTTTGTATTCTCCACCATTATCACTTCTCAAACATTTCAACTTTCTACCAGTTTCACGTTCAACTGAGGCGTGAAACTCCTTGAAGATTCGTAGAACTTCATCTTTTCTCTTCAATGGATAGACCCACAATTTTCTAGAGTGGTCATCGATGAAGGTAACAAAATATTGAGCACCACCAAGGAAATTTTCAGATGTTGAACAAACATCTGAGTGTACAAGATCCAAAATATGCTCTTTTCTTCTTCCACTTTCAGATCTACGGAAGGACACTTTACGCTGCTTACCTGCTAGGCAGTCTTCACATAATTCAAGTGGTTGTCCTTTTATACTCTGGAGATGATCTTTCGCAAGGATCTCTAATCCTTTCTCGCTCATGTGGCCTAGTCTTTTGTGCCATAACTCCTTACTTTCTTCTTGAGCAACATTTGTCTCTCCTTTGCATATCTTTCCTTGCATGACGTACAAAGAGCCTTCCTTTTTGCCTCGAGCAACAATCATGCTTCCTCGACAGAGTTTCCATCTTCCATCGCTGAATTGGTTGTTCATTCCAGCATCATCTAATTTGCCAACTGAGATAAGGTTTTGACGCATATCTGGTACATGTCTTACCTCCTTCAACACAAATTTGTTTCCATTTTCTGTCGTTAAAGTCACTTCTCCTATGCCCACAATTTTGCTTGTGACATGATTTCCCATCTTTACCAAAGTCTCCTTTTTGATAGGATGAGAAGAATCCCTCATGAGGAGTAACATGGAAAGATGCTCCGATATCTACTATCCAAGTGCAGTCATCAAAAGCAATATTTAGATAGTTTACCTCAGTGATAAGGAACACATTCTCATCATTTGATACCACCGTCGTTGTGGTCTTTTCTTCCAGCTTCTTTTTGAGATCTACCACATCAGGGTGTACAGTTCCATTCTTCTGATCTCTCTTCAGGAATCTACATTCTGGCTTCTTGTGACCATCTTTTCCACAATAAAATCATGTCAAACCTTTGGAACGAGACTTGAATCTTCCTCGTGACTTTTCACGTTTTCCTTTGCTTTTGTGTTCACTCCTTCCTCTATTCTCAACAACATTGGCTTCTAAGTGACTACTCGATCCCCTTTCTTTCCTTCTGGATTCTTCATTCAGTAAACTGTCTGTGATGTTATCCAGACTGAGCTTTCCATCTGGTGCTGAGTTACTAAGAGTGACCACCAATGTGTCCCAGCTCTCAGGTAGAGAACTAAGGAGTAAAAGAGCCTGTAATTCATCATCAATTTTCATATATGCTTTCATTAACTGGTTCACAATACCTTTGAAGGTATTGAGATGCTTGATCATATTCTGGTCGTTAGAGTACTCCAACTTTACGAGTCATCTGACTAGGTGAGCTTTGTTCCTGGGAGTCTTCTTTTGAATCATTGATTCAAGCTTTGTCCATAACTCATACGCATTGGTATAAGTCGATACATGCTCAAAGAGACTTCTATCGATGTATTTTCGAATCATAGCCACTGCTTTACGATTCAGAATCTCCCAGTCTTTTTCGGTCTTTCCTTTCGAAATTTCTAGATTTGTGATCGGCTCATACAAATCCTTGCAGTATAGACGATCTTCCATCATCGGCTTCCAGTAGGAATAATTATCCGCAGTTAACTTGAACATGTCTCCTTCCATCTTGAGTTTCACAGGATTCTGACTTTTTTCGAACCGGTAGCTCTGATATCACTGTTGGGAAACAACAGTATTTGTTCCCTCCTCTATGAATCCCAAAATGGGCACTATGCGGAAGCGTAGAAATAGAAGTGTAAATGAAAGTGTAGGCGTAGGAAAAATAACACCAGAAATTTTTAACATGGAAAATTCTCTCGGAAAAAACCACGGGACCTAGTCCAGAAAAATATCTCCACTATGAAAGTAGGATTACAGTGTTTCTCTCACTCTTTGAGGATCTCTCAATTAATCTCACCCTCTCGGATGGTATACAAAACTCTCTCTATGTCACACACTCACAAAACAGACTCTCTCTGTTTTTCTCTCCTTCACCGTGGCTTCACTTCTCTCACGATGGTTTGTGTTTTTGCTTCTCTGTGTTGGTGTGTTCTTTGCCTTCTTTGCTTCTATCCTTTTATAGAAGAGTTTCACACAAAACACCAAAACAACAAAGCTGAAAACATGGAGCAAAACATGGAGGAAAACATGGAGCAAAACATGGAAAAGCATTGACCCTTAATTTAGGGTGTGAGACCCATTTATGTTTATCCAACAGATTCAGGAGGAGCGGTGGTAGCAGTGGATGACTTCGAAAAGCTAAATCATAGAGCTAAGATCGAACACAGTCTTACCTTGACGGTCAGTGCAGGAGTACGCCAGAGCACCTCAACCTCGCTCAACCCACAAATTCCTCGATGCCTCCACCTCGAAGCTGAACCAAGCAGTAGAAAACGAACACGAAGCCAAGCAGGAGAAGATTGTGGTGTAGGGAAGGATTTGGGAAAAATTTTGATAAAGGAGGAAAACGAGATTAGGACTTAGATACTTTTAGAGAATTAGATTAGATGAATACTGAAAGTGCGGGGAGGAGATATACAGGTTGAGTAAGTAATTCTAAAAATAATAAAAAATTATATTTTAGGGGCGGTTTTTGTTATTAACCGCCGATAATTATTTAGGGTTTTTAATGGAAAGTAATCCTCCTAAAATCAATTATTTGTGTATATGTCTCAAAAACGGCGTATACAAACTTTCATTTAAGGCAAAACCAACATTCATAAGAATTAGAATTATTATCAAAGCTGTCTTAAAATTTCCGAAATTACTATTAAAGCCTATTAACATTAGGGAGTTGCTCCCTCCACCCCCACACGTCTCTTCCTCCACCTCCCCAATTTTTTAAAATGCCAATTATATCCTTCTAAAATGACAATTATATCCTCAAAAGTTAAAAGGAACACTGTCTCTGGACGGATGACATCCTTCAACGGATGTCAACATCCGTTTAAGGCAAAACGGATGTCGACATCCGTTTCGCCTTAAACGGATGTTGACATCCGTTGAAGGATGTCATCCGTCCAGAGGCAGTGTTCCTTTTAGGTTTCGTTTTTATTTTACTACGTTTTGCGGCTCATGCAAGGATTATAGGCTTGGATATTCAAAGGATTATTGGAAGTATGGGAAGGGTTTAGGGTTTAGAATTATAGGAAGGATTATGACTACGTACCTGGAGAGGAACCACGACAAGGACACTACACCATAAACGCACTGCACCGAGAACAAGAGGAAGATTTCTTGATAATTCTTTTCACGATCACCAAGCTTTGCAGAAAAATATTTTACTCATACAAGGAACTACGTAGGTTATCAGTGAAATATGTTATAAATGAATAAAATTAAAAAACAATAATTTTAAAAATAAAATTTTACTGAGGGGCAAAATAGTAAAGGAAAGGTGGAGGAAGGGGCAAAAAGGTAAAGGGGAGGTGGAGGAAGAGATGTGTGGGGGTGGAGGGAGCAACTCCCTTAACATTAATGTTCGAGAATGAAACCTGAGTCCAATTCCTGGTCTGAATTATATAATATTGATTCATCAAAACATTCAATTGAGTTTAATGTTTATAACACTCTAAAGCAGAATGAAGGTTCATACATATATGTATAATGCTTAAGGCCCATTCTCGAATATTGTGAGTATTGCTAAGTTTCTATGATTTTATTTTTAGTAATTAGTCATTCCATTACAGTAAGTGTTAATATATATAATAAGAAAAAAATAATAATTTTAATTCAAAAACTTCAATTTTATTAGTTTTATATGAAATTCGTTAATTGCTTATATGTAATTAAACATGTGTACATGTTTTTAATATGCAAAATTAAGGTTTCAGAGCGTCTTTTATCTTTTTTTCTTCTAATTTAAAATCTTTCGACTCTGTTTAAGGTTAATTATTAATGCTAATTGATTTTAGTAAACACACATAACAATTATTATTAAAGACGAAACATGTGTTCTATTACCTTATTTATTAATCAAGTTTAAACAAACTAATAAAATTAAGTTTTTGTACTGATATTTTTTTATTGTAAAAACGAAATATGTTAATACTTGTTTTATTAAATTATTTATTTATTTATTGTTATACTTTGTTATCATATGGTAACCAGATAATATATCAAAGATAAAAACTAAATAATACACTTGAGATAAGAATCAATTTACTAAGTTATTTTGTGACATGTAATTGATTCTTCGCAAATAATAATTGATTTATAAAAGTACATAAATTGAGTAGAATATAAATTAAGCATACTTAGATATATATTCATTGATTATTTTTAAACACTTTATATTTGTTAATAAATCAATATAGATATTATAAAAATAAAAAATACAAAGAGAAAGAGTTTCAATATTGGTTAATGATAGATGTAGGAAATAGACATAAATTAGAGTGCACATGAGAGATTCAAATATATTTGGTACAAAGATAAACATATAAGAATGTTCAATGCAGAAAGAAAAATGTTAACATCAAAGAGGAAGATACAGACTTATGGTAGAGGAGGGGTGTAAAATTTCAAAACTTATAATACAATATACTAAATTATATTATTTATGAATTGTTTAAACATTTTATTATTTTATAAAAATATTATAAGACTTGCTATTAGAAAAAAGGCAAAAAAAAATTTGGAAGGGAGGAGTTGCGGGGGCTCAGTTTATTTCTCGTCCTAAGTGATAAGAATGGAAGGTAAAAATATTTACTATAATATTAACATAATTTTTTACTATAAATGGATTTCACTGCAAAGTGAAAAAAAGAAGGCGAAAACAGAAACATGAAAAAAATAATCTTATTCACATTTTCATGTATCAATTGTAATGATCTAATTTAATTACTAATGTATACCTATATTTGTTATTTTAATTTAGTTTAATTTTTTTTAAATTAAGTTTCATTTTTGTTAAATTGGTTTAATTTAGTTCAATTTGCATAATTACATTATCGTTGTCTTTGTAAACGTTTTATAGCAGTATTTTTATTTTTTTCATTTCTATTTCAATTTTTGAAAATTTTTTTCATATGGAATTATTTTTATTGTGTCATATAATATATTATTGTGTTATGTGATAGTGTCACTCTTATACAATAATGTTAGTGTCACATAATATTAATGTGACAATATTAATGTCATGAAGTAACGTCAGAATTAAGTATCAATTTTGTATTTAATTCAATTTTCATATTTACTTTTTTATTTAATTGAATCGAGCAATATTGTCTAGGCCTAAAATAATCTTGAATTCATATTACTTATCAATAAAAATGAATAAATTACAAAACATTTTCTATTTTATGAAAAATTATAAAAAATATATTTATTTTATAAAATTAATTTAAATAGATAATTAAAAGATGTAAAATATATTAATATTTTAGTTTAAATCTCATGTGAATATTATTTTTTTCAGAGGAATTATATTTATAAATAAACTAACAAAGAAAAAAATACTTTTTAATTTTCTTAAATATTAAAATGTAAAAGTTACAACAATAATTTTGCATTTTTTTTCGTTTTTCTTTAAGGTCATGTTCTTTTGAGTGGATTTGAGAGAATTTAAGAATATTCGAAGATAAATTTTTTTGTCGTTTAGTTGAGTGAATTTGGAGATAAATATGAGTGAATTTGGAGGTTAATAAGAGTGAATTTGGAAATAAAATTTGTGAGAATTAGTATAGAATTGTATTGACATGACAAATTAAAAAAAATTATTTCCAAATTTACTCTCATTTACCTCCAAATTCACTCAAATAAACGACAAAAAAATTTATCTTCAAATCTTCTCAAATCCACTCCCTCAAATCCACTCAAAAAAACATAGCCTAAAGGATGAGTTGGTTCTTATAGTCAATAGTCAACTTAATTTATAATAATATTTTTTTCAATTTAAATTAAAAAATTAAATTAATTTTAATATTTGAGTGGAATGATTTAACGTATAAATTTTAAACAAAATATTTTAACATGGATATATAACCTATAATTAGATTAAATTATAATTTGATCCTATTTGAATACAAGATATTTTCCATGGTCTTGTCATGCATGGCATTGGCACAGTCATTGTGACAAAAACACTTGATATTATCACGTGACAAGATAATGATTGTGTAACATTAAAAAACATTTCAAAATAAAAAATACACAAATACTACTCACTAACAAGTGATATTAACAAAAATGAAATTTAACTGAAAAAAAATGACTATGAATAAAAGCAACCAATATAGGAATCAATTAGTAATTAAGCCTTACCAAAAGAAAGAAAAAAGGATTTTTATTATTTTTATACTATTTTACTTATATATTTCATATTATTTTATGGAGTGAGATGTCTTTAATTTCATCTTATTAAATTGGTATATATATTTTATGATCATAATAATTTAATATAATATTCCTAAATATTATTTAACAAATGAGAATTTAATAATTAAAATTTTAAATTAGTATTTATATTTTTGGAATAAACATATTATATATATATATATGGTTAAATATGTTTTCAATCTCTAAATTTAGATATGAAATTGAATTTTTTTTGTTTCAAATTTTGATACATTTTAGTTTTTAAATTTTAAAAATAAATGGTAGAGCCCTTTTAATTGAATTGTGTTAAATTTTTTTAACATCTCAAACACATTTCATATTAACATTTGAATTGTTTACATTATTTGACATATTTCAACTCAAACAAATTAATGTTGTTTGGTTTAAAAGACTATATCTATTTTTTAAGTTTAAATATCAAAATATATCATTTCAATTTTGTGTCCAAGTTTAGAGACTAAAAATATTATATATATATATATATATATATATATATATATATATATATATATAAAAGTATACATTACAAATAAAGTTATAAATATATGAATGATATTTTGTGTTGTTTTTGCATCATCTAATTCATTTATATGATATTTGCTTTTACTTCCTACATATTTTTTATTTCTTTTTTTGTAAAAATGATACAAACTAACACACACACATATTATATATATATATATATATATATATATATATATATATATATATACTATCATATGTGAATAGATGATTTATTCATAAGTTAGATAATTTTTCGTCATAATAAAAGTTACATTTTTTACGAGCTTATAATAAAGAATAAATGCCTAAAATTATAAAAATAACATTTAGAGGATATGAATCATCACGTCTAACACTCCTTGTTAGTTTAACTATAATATCTCTAACAAATCTATCACATTCAACATCCCTACAACATCTACTAGTCTTAACCTATTGTACAATATGTCACTTAACTAGCCTTTTCTTGAAAAATATAATAAAATTATAATCTTACCATTAAAATATATTTATATGTATATAGATAGACTTGTCAAATTAACTTATTTCATAGGACTTAACCCTAGTTCATGTAGATTGGGAAAAAAAACCCATATGGTAAAATTTCCTCAAAGCTCTATGGGTGAAGCTTTTCTTTTTAGCATGAGAAAAATAAAGGAGATGTATGACAAATAAAGGATATGCATTTGATTCATAAGGGAGTAATATTTGGAGTTGGCTTGTGATATTGTTTATTATATTAACTTTCTATCTTTTAAAAGTTCATTATTTTTTTAATTGAGAAATGCACATTTCATAAGTCTCATTTCCCATTACCACCAATTTTAACAACATTTTCACATTAATCTAACAAAATGTACTTGCAAATACATAATAAAATTATAAATATGAGTTACTAATATTTTCCTTCCTTCACCATCCTTAACTAATTGTAATAACATGTTAAAATCGTCACCAAATCACTAATTTTAAAACAAATAATATATTAAATATAACGATTTTTAGGATGTTGATTAACTTAGAATTGGAACAAAATATATATATATATATATATATATATATATATATATAATTTCAACAAGTCAATTATTAAATATTTTAAATATACTTTTAAGTACAATAAGAATTGGAACATTTCTTTTTTTAATACGTTAAATTTAATTTTATTAGTGTTTTTTCAATTCTGATATAAATTTTGTTAAATATGCACATAAAACTACTTTACTTAAATGTCATTTTGTTACATACATAAAGAAGTATTGTATATATATTTTGTAAATTTTAAATATATTAAAATATTATTTTGTAAAAGCTAACATTCACATATTGAAGTTAGTGAAAAATGTTCGCAAAAATTATTAATAATGATGTGAAAAACTATTAAGAGCTATTAACAATGAAGTGAGCAACCACTGGTTTAGAAAAATAACATTCATATCTTATAACCACAACTCATGATGGCAATCTCCTAGCTAAGTTGGGAAAAACTATAAGGAAAGTCATAGAGATGAGTAAATGGATGATGGGTTTGAAAGCGATGATAGGTGCGAAAGCTTTGATGGACAAGGACCTAAGCTCATGGTTTTGTGATGTTTTATGGTGGTGAAGGTGGTGTTTATTGATGCTCTAAGAGAGGTTAGGTCAACTCTAAGAGAAATATGACTAGAGAGGCTTCATGGGTTGCTCTAGTCTTCATATAAGATAAGTAGTATGGCCAAAAATGGGCAGCATAACATTACTCAACATCAAAAGTACATGAGAGGAGACACTTCTATTTATAGGCTAAGGATGTCTCCTAAAAACCAAGATTTTGCATGCCTATCCAAGTGGCCTTATAAGGAGTAGACAAGTGTCCATAAATCCTCTCATGAGGGAAGGACATGTGACCACTAACTTTTAGAAATCTTCTCCATTCCTAGAGTGTTATGTGGTCACTACTAAAGCTAAATCCTCTCAAATGGAAGCATAACATATGACACAACTTTCCACGTGATTTAGATGATTAACTTAAGAAAAAAACCTACACTAATTAGGCCTTAATACAAATCTAAGAAACCTATACTTGACCAAATTACATGGCCTAGAGAAACCTACATTACTTGACCCTCAATACAAGGTTTAAATACTCTTAATATACTATAGATGCTCCATGATAACTTAAGAGAAAGAACTTTGATTCACCTTGCACAAATGACTCTAGCCCTCCTTGAAGTGCTTGGGCCATGGTAGGGGATATGCCATCATCATTCATTAATAAGGTTTTGAACAAAAGAGATGGAGGAACTAACTTGATCGTAGCCCTAGTCCAACCCACTTCATGAGAGACTTTGAGACCAAGGACTTTAAAAAAGCCCATTGTTGTGAGTCACAAAAATATTACTTAGCATTAGAGGGTCAAGATTGATCTATGGGTTAAAAGTTAAAATGAGATCTCTATATATAGATGTCGATGGGTGGGTACATATGTAATTAAGAATAATTTTTTTTGTAAAATTAATATATATACATACATAAATAAAAATGTACAAAGATGTTAAATAAGTAATAAAAGCGGTATACTTTGTTTTAGAAAGATTATAATTTATAAGTTGAAATTAAATTAATAACAGTAAATTTAAAAAAACAATTTTAGAACACTTATAGTTTATCAAAATATAATAAATTTGGTAACTACATAATAATATAAAGATATTACAATAAATTGTATCAGAGTAGTGTTTTATTTGTGACCTATGAAATGAGTTCATCATGATTTTTTTATAAAGACTAACTTATATAATTTTATATGACAAATAATAGGAGGAATAATGAGTACACAAAAAGTAATTAGAGACATGACAACAACACTATTAAGGAATCAAAGACATGAAGGACCCACTGAATCTCATGGTTTAGTTGAATTTAGGAGAAATATACCTCCATTTCTCTAGAGGTTATAGTTCAAAAAAGCTTAATTATAGATTATGAAAATAAAGAAAATATTTTGATATGAATTATCTTGGTAACCAAAAGGTAAATTATTCTGTGTTTATGTTGAAAGGAGATGCTAAATATTGGTGGGATGGTAGCAGAAGACTATTAGAAGGGTAATGAATAATTATCACATGGGAAGTATTTAAAATGCAAAATTATAGAAAAATATTTTGTGAAACCCTGAATAATTAATGCACCAAATCACACTCTTTAATCACCATTAAATGCACTGTGCCACGTCAAAACCCACTCTGCATGCGCCGACCATGTGTCACTGAGGGAGTGTTCCAGAAACGTTGGTGGAAAACAAGTGGCGTGCAGAGGATGGACGTTCGTCCAGCGCGGGAAGGGAAATTCACCCTCTGCATGCACTGACGCCATCTGTCACGTCAGGAGCTTCTAAAAGCTGTAGTGGAAGCCAGGTGGCCGTACGTGATTGCATGGTCGTTCGGCGAGGAAGAGAAAATGATTTCTCTGAAAACACTTCACTCCATTCCATGCATTCATCTTCTTCTCCACGAAACTCTGGCCATTTCTTTTCTCCAGCTTCTCTCTAAAACTCTTTTCATCTTCTCTCTAAGATCACTCACCACCAGCATCTCTACTTCCATTTCAGAACCGTAGGATCGTTCACTGTGTCGTGGGCTTTCATTTGAACCGAGCGGAACTGAAATCTGAACTGGTAAGTTTTCGAACCCTAAAACGCTCCGTTCAGAATTGCATGCGGACGCTGGTCCTGCTGCATGTTAGAGTATAAGCTGAGTTTGTCTCCGTTTCTTGTGGTTAGATTTAGTGAAACATTCGAGAAGCACGTTGAGGGTAGGAATCTGTATTTGGACAAGTTAAACGCATTCGCTTAGGGAGTTCATTGCTAGACCAGGTAAGGGAAGCTTTAGTAATTTAATTTAATGCTTGTTGATGTTTATGAAATGCCTGAAGTATACTGGATGTCTGAAATGTATGAAATGTTTGATGGTTTAATCATGCGTGAACGAACTCTGTTGTTATACTGGATGTATATTTGTAAGATTGGTTGCACTGTATGTTGAGAATGAAACGTATGATCTGGAATATGATTGAATTCTGTATGGGATGAAATGA
Organism: Vigna angularis; assembly: GCF_016808095.1. Lineage (NCBI taxonomy): Eukaryota > Viridiplantae > Streptophyta > Magnoliopsida > Fabales > Fabaceae > Vigna > Vigna angularis. Next base: position 21,062,257 of record NC_068979.1, on the reverse strand, counting down.
TAATATGAATTCTGTAATGTATGAGATTTATGGTGGAGAAAAATCATAAGTTATGAATCGTATGAAATCTGTAAAGTCATTGTAAACTGAAAAATCTGGAACAACATCATTTTCTCTGATTGAACAATTACGCTCGTCCTTGTACGGTCATATACCGTTCGTCTTCTCTAAATTTGAATTAGAGTTAAATTCTTTCTTTTGGAAAGAATTCTGTCTTAGAACGAGCGTCCCCATTTGAAATGCTAATTGAGTGTTCGTCCTAAGTGGCGTTCGGTCTTAGACCGAACGCTCGTTCAAAAAGATAAATGATAAATAGCGTTCGACCTTATGTCGAGCATGCGTCTTTGGTAGCGTTCGACCTCATGTCGAGCGTGCGTCTTTGGTAGCGTTCGACCTTATGTCGAGTGTTCGTCTTTGATAGCGTTCGACCTTATGTCGAGCGTTCGTCTTTAGTAGCGTTCGATCTCATGTCGAGCGTTCGTCTTAAACGGCGTACGGTATCCTACCAAGCGTTCGTCCGAAATAGCGCTCGACCTTATAACGAGCGTCCGTTCTAAATCGCGCAAGGTCTCCTATCCAGCGATCGTGCAAATTGAATAATTATTGATTTTTGAAAGCGTTCGTCCTGATTCTAAATAGCGTTCGTCCCGATCACAAAAAGCGTTCGTCCTGATTCTAAATAGCGTTCGTCCCGATCACAAATAGCGTTCGTCCTGACTTCTAAATAGCGTTCGTCCCGATCTTAAATAGCGTTCGTTATACAGTTAATTAACGTTCGTCTTTTTAAAGAAGTGTAACTAAGAATGAAAGCGTGATGTTGAGTGAATTATGAAGTGTGTGAACCAAATATGAGATGAGATTATGATTTTGGAATTTGAACGAGCGTTCCAAGGAGGAACGTCTCTATGAATGATTATGATGAGTTGTAAAGTGTGACCATGGTAAAATCGCTGATGGCTGATCATCCTGATATTCCGTGAGTACTCTTCTCAGGTAGAGGAGAGTAGGTCATGCGTGGGAATGGCAGGAGGCCCTAGCCCTATTGAGTACTTTGAGGCTGATAGGGTTAACCTCGGTTGGCAGCTGATGAGGGTCCCGGTTACTACACCAACTGGGTGCATGAACGCCTGCGGTTACATGGATTCACACAGTCCGGACGGTCGGTCTTAGGAGAGTTTTGGATGAATCATATTATGCTTCGATGTATTGATGCATGTCTTGTGTGTTAAATTCGTATGTTAAACTGTATGTGATATGTATGAATTAAATTACCTAAGCTTACCCTTGCAAATTTCCTTGTGTTGTCTACTATTTATGTACGTCCGTCCTGTCAATGCAATGATCATCCGTTGTGGATGTGAGCAGATGGAGAGGCGCCACTTGAGGCTTTACTGGAAGAAGAAAATTTGGAGGACGCCAACCTAGTCGAAGTGGAAGTTAAGGCCGAGCAGTAGATCGCTCGTTTTTGCAGTTGTTAATAGTTTTGTTTATGTTTTAGGACGTTCGGTTACTTATGTTGTAAAACCGTTCGTTGTTAGCGTTCGCTATTTTTGGGACTCGACGTTGTAATGCTGTACTCCTAGCCGTTTGGCTTGTGTTCTTGTTTAGCTGTAAAAACTGTCGACTGTTTACTGTTAATTGTAATTAATTCTAATTAATGGTAATTACTATTTATTGGGATGTTACATTAATTGGTATCAGAGCAGTTTTGTTCTTTTAAAGGACGTGTAGGTTATGAGTACACTATGTTTTCGTTGTGTGCTTGTATTGTGTTTAATGAGTTATGGAAATATTTAACTCTTGAACAATTCTAACGCTCGTTTTCTGATGAACCAGAGAACGAATGGCTCCTAGACTTCCTCCCCCACCTCAACCGAGTGAACCTGATGCTTCCAACAACTCTAGATTGTTGGAGAACGTCATTGAGAGACTCCAACAGCAAAATACCACCCTCATGGAGCAAAACGCCACTCTGATGCAGCAAAACCAAGCTGCTATGCAAGGTTTGGAGGCCTCGCGTGTTAATTCTGAAAACACGCAAAGGCAATTGATGGAGATTTTGGCTGCCACTAGAGGTGCGACTGGAGCTTCTTCTTCAAACGCCACTCAACATGCTACCCAACCTAATGCTGAATGGAGCTTGGAGAGTTTTCTTCAGCACCATCCGTCCAAGTTCAGTGGCAAGTGTCTTCCGGATGAAGCGGACCAGTGGCTGAGAGATATGGAGAGAATTTTCAACGCCAAGAGATGTCCGGATGAAAACCGCTTGGCGTATGCGGAGTACTTGCTGACTGGAGAAGCCAGCCACTGGTGGGCGAGCGCCCGAGCCATTCTGACGGATGCTCACCAGCAGATTACGTGGGAAGTGTTCAGAAATAAATTCTATGAGGAGTACTTCCCTGACAGTGTCCGTTTTGCAAAGGAGGTGGAGTTTTTACAGCTGGTTCAGGGGGGAATGTCAGTTTCTGAATATACGAACAAGTTCAAACACTTGATTCGCTTCAACACAATGGCCACTAGTGAGGAGTGGCAGTGTAGAAAATTTGAGAACGGTCTACGCAGTGATTTGAAGGTTGTAGTTTCCAGTTTGTGTATCCGAACGTTCCCTGCTGTGGTGGAGAGGGCCAAGGTGTTGGAGAAGAACCTGGCAGAGGCGGAACGGCACAAGAAACAGCAGACAGTAAGGGGGCCGATTGTCTCAAAGGGAAATGTTAATCAGAGAGGATCCCCTTACGCTCGTCCAGCAGTCAACGCGAGTGGATCCCAAGCCTTGGCTATTGTCGGCCAGTCTGGACAGCCAAGGAGTGTGGCATGTTTCCAGTGTGGAGGACCACACCTGAGGTGGGCTTGTCCTCAACTGAATGGGGGAAAATACTGCACTAAATGCAAAAGGAATGGACACTTGGAGAACGAATGCTATGTGGGAGGACGTGCGGCAATGAGGCCGCCGAACGCTGGAAGAGCCCAACAAGGAAGAGGTGGACGTGCACAAGCTACAGGAAGAGTTTATGCAATTACGGGTGCTGAAGCTGCTCGATCAGGTACGCTCATCACCAGCACTTGCTTCTTGTTTGGAAAGCCGTGTGGAGTGTTGTATGATTCGGGGGCAACTCATTCCTTCATCTCGAAGGCATGCGTTGAGAAACTGGGACTAGTGGAGAGTGAATTACAGTTCGACTTGGTGGTGTCAACCCCAGCGGCTGGTGGGATCAAGACGTCTACAGTTTGTGTAAGATGTCCTATAGAAGTTGAGGGGCGTAGATATAAGGTCAATCTCATTTGCTTACCCCTTCAAGACTTAGAAGTAATTTTGGGAATGGATTGGTTGGCTACCAATCGGATTCTCATTGATTGTGGGAAGAAGGAGTTAGTCTTCCCAGGTGAAGAAGAGGAGGAGTTGTCTGTCGATTGCGGTCAGTTGAAGGAAGACATCATGGAAGGAGCGAGCTGTTTTCTGATCATGACGTATGAAGACAACGAAGTGGAACGTTCGTCCAATGATGAGAGCAGTGGAGGACGAACGGTAGTGGATGACTTTCCGGACGTCTTTCCGGATGAAGTCCCTGGTCTACCTCCTATACGCGAGGTTGAATTCACGATCGACCTGGTGACAACTGCTGCACCCATCTCGGTTCAACCTTATAGGATGGCACCAGCCGAATTGGCCGAGTTAAAAATGCAGATTGAAGAATTGATGGATAAGAAGTTCATCAGGCCGAGTACTTCACCATGGGGAGCACCTGTGTTGTTGGTCAAGAAGAAGGATGGCAGCTCTCGGCTCTGCATTGATTATAGACAACTTAATAAGCTGACCATCAAGAACAAGTATCCACTGCCAAGGATAGACGACCTGCTGGATCAGTTGCAAGGTGCGTGCGTGTTTTCAAAGATTGATCTACGTTCGGGCTATCATCAGATTAGAGTGAAGGAGGGAGATATTCATAAGACAGCATTTCGGTCTCGTTATGGTCATTATGAATATGTGGTGATGCCCTTTGGAGTGACGAACGCACCTGCAATTTTCATGGACTACATGAACAGGATTTTCAGACCGTACCTGGACAAATTTGTAGTGGTGTTTATTGATGACATCCTTATCTATTCCAAGAGCTTTAAGGAGCATGAAGACCACTTGAGAATCATGTTGAGCGTGTTGAGGGAGAAAGAATTGTATGCCAAGCGTTCAAAGTGTGAATTCTGGATGAAGGAAATCCAGTTCTTGGGGCACGTCGTTTCTGCAGGAGGTATTGCAGTGGATCCAGCCAAGGTGAAAGCAGTGCTGGATTGGGAGAGCCCACGTTCGGTCACAGAGGTTAGAAGCTTCGTGGGGCTCGCGGGATACTATAGGCGGTTCATTGAGGGATTCTCTAAGATAGTAGCCCCTCTGACTTATCTCACCAGGAAGGACCAGCCGTTTGCATGGACCGATCGTTGTGAGGAGAGCTTCCAGGAATTGAAGAAGAAACTAACGAGCGCCCCAGTATTGGTCATTCCAGACACGGCCAAACCTTTTGAAGTGTATTGTGATGCGTCGTATCAAGGTTTGGGCTGCGTATTGATGCAAGAGAGGAAGGTGGTGGCTTACGCTTCTAGGCAGTTGAAGATCCACGAGAAGAATTACCCCACACACGACTTAGAGTTGGCAGCAGTCGTGTTTGTACTTAAGATTTGGAGGCATCACCTATATGGAGCAACGTTTCAAGTATTTAGTGATCACAAGAGTCTCAAGTACCTCTTTGATCAAAAGGAATTGAATATGAGGCAAAGGAGGTGGCTTGAATTCTTGAAAGATTTTGAGTTCGAGCTGTTGTATCATCCTGGAAAAGCTAATGTGGTGGCTGACGCCTTGAGTAGGAAGGCTGTGAGGGTCTCGGCAATGATGGTGAAAGAGCTGAGCTTGGTGGAAAGTTTTAGAGATCTGAGGTTACAGTTCGATTTAGGAGCGAACGTGATTAGATGCTGTAACCTTAGACTTTCCAGTGATGTGTTTGATCGGATCAGAGTGAAACAGCGTGAAGATGAGGAATTGGCAAGGATATTGAGTACGCTCGGCACAGATCAGGCTAAGGGATTTAATATTGGAACGGACGATTTACTGCGCTATATGGATAGAACGTGCGTTCCAAACGACGGCGAACTGAAGAGAATCATCCTGGAGGAAGGACATCACAGCCGTCTTAGCATGCATCCTGGTACGACTAAGATGTACCAAGATCTTCGGAGTTCGTTCTGGTGGCCGGGAATGAAAAGTGATGTCGCACGTTTTGTAGCGTCATGCTTGACTTGTCAGCGCGCAAAAGCCGAACACCAAAGACCAGGCGGGTTATTGCAGCCACTGGATATTCCTGAATGGAAGTGGGACAGCATCTCCATGGATTTTGTGACTCACCTCCCACGCACAGTCAGAAACCATGACTCGATTTGGGTGATCGTAGATAGGTTAACTAAGAGCGCTCACTTCCTGGCCGTTAATTTGAAGATGTCAATGACAAACTTGGCCAAACTGTACGTAAAAGAAATCGTTCGGTTGCATGGAGTTCCTTCAAGCATCATTTCAGACCGAGACACGAGATTCACATCTCGTTTTTGGCAATCGTTGCAAGGAGAATTGGGAAGCAAGTTGCGAATGAGTTCTGCTTATCACCCTCAGACGGACGGCCAATCTGAGCGAACCATCCAAACGCTCGAGGACTTATTGAGGACGTGCGTCCTAGATCACATGGGAGTTTGGGATGAAGTTCTGCCGCTCGTTGAATTCACATATAACAACAGTTTTCAAGCAAGCATAGGAATGGCACCGTTTGAAGCTCTTTACGGAAGGAAATGTCGAACGCCACTGTGTTGGTTCCAAGAAGGAGAGAATGTATTAACCGGACCAGAATTAATCCAACAAACAACCGAGAAGGTGAAACTGATTCAAGAACGATTGAAGACGTCTCAAAGCAGGCAGAAATCCTATGCTGATAAGAGGAGAAGACCCTTGGAGTTCGCTGCGGGAGATCACGTGTTTCTCAGGTTGAATCCAATCACTGGAGTGGGAAGAGTCCTTCGTCCAAAGAAGCTTTCACCCAAGTTCGTAGGGCCTTATCAAATTCTGAAGAAGATTGGATCAGTTGCGTATGAACTAGCTTTACCACCTCAACTGTCCAACCTGCATCCAGTCTTTCACGTTTCTCAACTCCGGAAATATATAGCTGATCCATCACACGTACTGGAGTTGGAAGACGTCCAGCTTCGCCCAAACCGAACGCTGGAGATGCAACCCGTCCGAGTGGAAGATAGCCGTATCCAACTCTACAAGGGAAAACAAGTTACTTTGGTGAAGGTGGTGTGGGATGCAAGGACTGGAGACTCAACATGGGAGGTTGAAGAGGCCATGAAGGAGCTGTACCCTCAATTGTTTAACTGGTAAGTCTTAGAATTTTTGAGGACGAAAATTTTTGTAGTTAGGGGGATTGTGAAACCCTGAATAATTAACGCACCAAATCACACTCTTTAATCACCATTAAATGCACTGTGCCACGTCAAAACCCACTCTGCATGCGCCGGCCATGTGTCACTGAGGGAGCGTTCCAGAAACGTTGGTGGAAAACAAGTGGCGTGCAGAGGATGGACGTTCGTCCAGCGCGGGAAGGGAAATTCACCCTCTGCATGCACTGACGCCATCTGTCACGTCAGGAGCTTCTAAAAGCTGTAGTGGAAGCCAGGTGGCCGTACGTGATTGCATGGTCGTTCGGCGAGGAAGAGAAAATGATTTCTCTGAAAACACTTCACTCCATTCCATGCATTCATCTTCTTCTCCACGAAACTCTGGCCATTTCTTTTCTCCAGCTTCTCTCTAAAACTCTTTTCATCTTCTCTCTAAGATCACTCACCACCAGCATCTCTACTTCCATTTCAGAACCGTAGGATCGTTCACTGTGTCGTGGGCTTTCATTTGAACCGAGCGGAACTGAAATCTGAACTGGTAAGTTTTCGAACCCTAAAACGCTCCGTTCAGAATTGCATGCGGACGCTGGTCCTGCTGCATGTTAGAGTATAAGCTGAGTTTGTCTCCGTTTCTTGTGGTTAGATTTAGTGAAACATTCGAGAAGCACGTTGAGGGTAGGAATCTGTATTTGGACAAGTTAAACGCATTCGCTTAGGGAGTTCATTGCTAGACCAGGTAAGGGAAGCTTTAGTAATTTAATTTAATGCTTGTTGATGTTTATGAAATGCCTGAAGTATACTGGATGTCTGAAATGTATGAAATGTTTGATGGTTTAATCATGCGTGAACGAACTCTGTTGTTATACTGGATGTATATTTGTAAGATTGGTTGCACTGTATGTTGAGAATGAAACGTATGATCTGGAATATGATTGAATTCTGTATGGGATGAAATGATAATATGAATTCTGTAATGTATGAGATTTATGGTGGAGAAAAATCATAAGTTATGAATCGTATGAAATCTGTAAAGTCATTGTAAACTGAAAAATCTGGAACAACATCATTTTCTCTGATTGAACAATTACGCTCGTCCTTGTACGGTCATATACCGTTCGTCTTCTCTAAATTTGAATTAGAGTTAAATTCTTTCTTTTGGAAAGAATTCTGTCTTAGAACGAGCGTCCCCATTTGAAATGCTAATTGAGTGTTCGTCCTAAGTGGCGTTCGGTCTTAGACCGAACGCTCGTTCAAAAAGATAAATGATAAATAGCGTTCGACCTTATGTCGAGCATGCGTCTTTGGTAGCGTTCGACCTCATGTCGAGCGTGCGTCTTTGGTAGCGTTCGACCTTATGTCGAGTGTTCGTCTTTGATAGCGTTCGACCTTATGTCGAGCGTTCGTCTTTAGTAGCGTTCGATCTCATGTCGAGCGTTCGTCTTAAACGGCGTACGGTATCCTACCAAGCGTTCGTCCGAAATAGCGCTCGACCTTATAACGAGCGTCCGTTCTAAATCGCGCAAGGTCTCCTATCCAGCGATCGTGCAAATTGAATAATTATTGATTTTTGAAAGCGTTCGTCCTGATTCTAAATAGCGTTCGTCCCGATCACAAAAAGCGTTCGTCCTGATTCTAAATAGCGTTCGTCCCGATCACAAATAGCGTTCGTCCTGACTTCTAAATAGCGTTCGTCCCGATCTTAAATAGCGTTCGTTATACAGTTAATTAACGTTCGTCTTTTTAAAGAAGTGTAACTAAGAATGAAAGCGTGATGTTGAGTGAATTATGAAGTGTGTGAACCAAATATGAGATGAGATTATGATTTTGGAATTTGAACGAGCGTTCCAAGGAGGAACGTCTCTATGAATGATTATGATGAGTTGTAAAGTGTGACCATGGTAAAATCGCTGATGGCTGATCATCCTGATATTCCGTGAGTACTCTTCTCAGGTAGAGGAGAGTAGGTCATGCGTGGGAATGGCAGGAGGCCCTAGCCCTATTGAGTACTTTGAGGCTGATAGGGTTAACCTCGGTTGGCAGCTGATGAGGGTCCCAGTTACTACACCAACTGGGTGCATGAACGCCTGCGGTTACATGGATTCACACAGTCCGGACGGTCGGTCTTAGGAGAGTTTTGGATGAATCATATTATGCTTCGATGTATTGATGCATGTCTTGTGTGTTAAATTCGTATGTTAAACTGTATGTGATATGTATGAATTAAATTACCTAAGCTTACCTTTGCAAATTTCCTTGTGTTGTCTACTATTTATGTACGTCCGTCCTGTCAATGCAATGATCATCCGTTGTGGATGTGAGCAGATGGAGAGGCGCCACTTGAGGCTTTACTGGAAGAAGAAAATTTGGAGGACGCCAACCTAGTCGAAGTGGAAGTTAAGGCCGAGCAGTAGATCGCTCGTTTTTGCAGTTGTTAATAGTTTTGTTTATGTTTTAGGACGTTCGGTTACTTATGTTGTAAAACCGTTCGTTGTTAGCGTTCGCTATTTTTGGGACTCGACGTTGTAACGCTGTACTCCTAGCCGTTTGGCTTGTGTTCTTGTTTAGCTGTAAAAACTGTCGACTGTTTACTGTTAATTGTAATTAATTCTAATTAATGGTAATTACTATTTATTGGGATGTTACATATTTCCTCAATTATTTCAAGAGAACAAAAGCTTATGATATTAAAACAAGAAAGTGCGGTGATGAGAGAATATGTCTATAAGTTTGAAAAGCCAGAAAAGTTTTATACTTTCTTTTATAATTTGAGGATGAACCTACTTTTCGAATTGAGAAGAATAGTAAGAATATTAGAAATTTATGATTTTTCTATATTTATTCGGGATTTTCAAACCTTAATCAAATAAAAAAAAACATAATGAGGAAAAACTCTATTATCCCCATCCATGGAAATCCTAATACATTCACTTTTTTTTTTCAAGAAATTCCAAACAAACCTCTGAATAACTATATGAGGTGTCTTAAGTGTGGATAAAATCATTATGTTAAACATTGTCACATTAAAGTAATTAGATATATTTTAAGTATGGAAAACCTAGACATGTGTTACCCGAACGCGGGTAATCAAAACCATATTTCAATCCTTCTACACTCAAAGTAAGACCTTCAACAATAGGAAGAGTTTGTAATATGATTGGAACTGAAGCCACTCAAAACGATTATTTGATTCAAGATATGTCTTTCATTAAAGGTCAAATTATAGATGTATTGTATGACCAAGGTGCACCTCATTTACTTATTTTTTATGATTGTGTTCAACATATATATTAATTATCAGTTTCCTTCAAAAACGTTAACAAGTAAATTCCTAATTTCCAATAAATTTGTTTAGATTGTCGTCTATTAATTGAAAATAGAAAATTTCATATAAATTTAATATGGCTACCTTTGATGCAATTTAATGTAATATTGGATATTGACTAATTATATTCTAGTTAAGTTCTTATGCAAAACAATTATAATATTTTACAATTTTAAAGATATTTTGAATTTACCTACTAACTTGATAATAAGTCTTCAAAGAATGAAATTCAATAATATTTGTTATTGTCTTCCGTGAAAAGAAAATACGAAGTCGATTTAAGAAATATAACAATTGTTTAAAGTTTTTCATAATTATATTATTGGTTTACTATTTAGAAGAGATATTGAATCTTCAATAGGTTTGAAACCTAGAACTGGATCAATTTTAACACCACCATATAAGATGTCATGTTTTGAAGTAATTAAATTGAAGAAACATTTATAAGAGTTATTTGAAAAATATTCATTATTCATACTCTATAACTCCTATTTTGTTACTAAAAATAAGAAAAAAAATTTAAAATGTATGTAGATCATCATCACTTAAATAAATTCATCATAAAGAATAAATACTCTCTTACAGAATAAATTATTTTATAAATCAACTAAAAAAACCTCTATATTTTCTAAAATAGTTTAAAGCGAGAATGTCATTATTTTATATAAACAAAATCCCTTTTTATTACCCTTTTTATTTTATCTTTTGCCTAATATGTGAGTTTTTTATTTTTATATATGTTTAAAATTGCAACATCTCATTTTTTTTAATAGTAAAATACTATTAAAATGAAATATTACATATATGATAATAGAACTATTATAAGAAAAATAAACTTATGAATGACAAGATCTACACCTATAGAATCATAACCTGTAGAATCATCTAACTTCTTAACTTATCACTCTCACCTCTCGCTGAAGCAACTACAAAGAATATCTCCCTTAATTCACATCATTAAGGTGATCATCGCAAAAGAGAAACATATACAAAAAAAACAGACAACACAAAAGCAAGAGTAAGCTAAAGTACTAAACGATCATACATACATTTTTAAAACAATAGTAATACACATCCATATTATAACTCAAACAACACATAACATAATTCCCATCAACCTTGAAAAATCCCAAACTATTTGGATAGATGTATTGATGTCAGACTCATGGGGAACCTGCACCCGTGTATGGTGGAGCAACCTGCTCATAAATAATAATAACCACATCCTCAACCATCACCAATAATGTCATACACCGAGGATAATCCGTCAAACATCTATGGTCAAAACTAGTGACCATAGACTAGGACCTCTTGCTACTCTCCACGATATAATCACTCATCTCTATAGGAGATGGGCTTATTGAGAGTGTCATGATCATTCCTCAATCCAGAAGTTCGTACTTCAATACATAACACAACATAACCAACTTAGGATATTCCTCCTTTGAATTCCTTTCTCACATGATACATAAAATCCATACCTCACATATTACTTGAACATCATCATCACATCTCATACATAATCATATTCATATACATATACTTTACACAAACATTGCATATTATCACTTGAAACATCCAATTATACATTAAACAACCAGAAACATCATTATAAGTCATCAGAAGTCACATAATAGCACAAATTTTCTTTATATCATCTTGATACCCACATTAGGTAAGAAAAACAGCTTGTAAACTCTCACCAACAGCTTTGGAAGGGTCCAAAACCTCCTAAAATGACCTAAAGAACGTCCAAAACTGATATATCAAACTCTGAAAACCTCCTTAAAACTGGTGTAGTGGCGTTCAGGGGCGCCCAGTGGCACTTGGGCGCCCAAGGCTGGCGCTTAGTGCCCTAGCCATTGGAAAAAGATGCTCAGCGCCCTGTTTGGGCGCTCCGGCGCTGTCAGCAAAAACATACGCTTTTTAGACCACTTGTACACTTCTCCCACAACTTTGAAAGGTTCCTAGGACCTTCTAAACACCCTAAAACATATGATAATTGTTCCCTAACTCAAAAGACTAATCAAACCCAACTTAACACCTTAAACCATACCAAACTCAATTTTATACCTTCCAACACCCAATTTCTACAACTAACAGCTGGAACAAGTCCTAATAGACTCACAAACATATTACAAACCTTCCCTCACCTTTAGCCCATACCTTCTAATTTGCATTCTCACTAGTTCAAACCCCTAAATTACACATAAAACCATGCAACCACACCCTCACAACTACTATGTTGCATAATGCACCACATTTTACTGGTTTTAACACTCCAACAAGTATTAATTGATCAAAACATCAACCCCAAACATCAGGCTTCTCTCCAAAACCATTCATTTCGAAATTCACTACTCAACCCCTCCCCCCCCTATTTGACCAAAAACATGCAAAGACTCTCATATTTTACTACCTCAAGGTTCAACGAAAATTCTCAAGCCAATTATAACATCAACTTCACCATTTCAAGCAATCACAATAGGCACAATCAACAAACAACTTCAGTAAAGCTCTTTTAATATCATATAAATAATTTTCTAATCAAATTCACACAATCATGCCATAATACAACATAATTTCAACAAGCTCAATCCATCAATTCAATTAATCATACTAACTCATATTATCAATATACTTAAAACTTAAAAACAAGGTATTTAGTTTCTCTTATCTCTTTAGAACTAACTAGCTTTAGAGAACCTGACTCTGCTCCCTCAGGTCAAAGAGACCAAACAGCACCTACAGACTGCAAAAATATGATTGGGTATACCATTAGAACCTTTGATCAATAGAGTACCTAAGGAAAAACTCAAACCTTACATGCGTCAAGAAGAAACTTCACATTCATTGAAGAACATGAAACTAGAGAAAATGATAGAAAATTGACTTACTCTATTTGAGAAACTGACTGAGTAGATTTGAAGATCTCACCGTGAGGATCACACAGGCGGTTTTCGATCTGCAAACAGATAAATAGAGTGTAAGAACCCTTAGAGAGAAGACAAATAACTATAGAAAAATAGTTTCAAGAGAGATTGTGTGTTTTAAAAGAATGAAACTCGTTTATAACAATTCTTTTTATATTAAAACATTTTAATATTAAAATAATTGAGTCTCATTATTTTTAACTCACTACCACTTCTAAAATACGATTTTCTAGGTCTTCACAAAAATTATTAAAGATTTTTTTTTCAATTTAAACTAAATTATTTAAAAATAATTCTTTAAAACATAAATTCAAAGAAAAAATAGTTTGAATATAATTTAACTAAAATTACTTAATAAAATATCACTACAGATATTTTTTTTCAAAGAAATTGATATAATATAAGTTTTTTTTTTAAAAAAGTAATTTCTATTTATTTTAATGAGTTTAAATAAAAATAAGTCTCCGCAATGAGATTCTAAGCAATTTTTTCTTTATTAATGTTTCTGTTAATAATAATTTTACTTTTATCACTTGATTTTAAAATAACTATTTAAATAGAAACCATCAACGAGTATGAGATACATGTTAATTGAAAATTAAGATATAAATAATCTAAATAATTATGGTCTCAACAAATGCAGAACTAAAATTAAGGATACTCATTATATATATATATATATATATATATATATATATATATATATATATATATATATATATTCTTTTTTTTTCCTCCATAAGTAAGAAACAAATATGAAAGAAGAAAATATGCATTATCAGACTGTAAGATTAAGAAAGAACGAACACAAAATTACAGGAAGCAAAGTAAGAATAACTTCTAAAATCAAATACGACCGAATATAAATGAATTTAAAATGCATCTCAAATATTAATTCTATTAAAAGTTAAATTTTGTTTAAACAATTTGTTTTTAGTATTACTCAAATATAAATCATATTACTAACTTAAAAAGAATAATAAAGTGGAGTTAGTGAATTAAACAGTAATGTAAGTTCTAAAAAGAGAAAATTAGATTAGCGAGAGCCAGCGAAGCATTTGCATAGGAAAATGGTAGGAGTGAGAAAGGAAGGTTCCAAGCCTCAAATCGCAGATTTCATCTCCTTCTGCTTCATCTCTTACTCTCATCACATCACTCGAATCTAACCGCACAGACTGATACATTCATAGATCAAAATCAAAGGTAAGAAAACTTCGCAGCAGGGTTGAATCCAATACTGATTATGACGGGGAAGCAACAATCCTCGTTCTTCTCTCTGCGAGGTTCTCTCCTGTTCCTCGCAATCCTCACCCTTCTCTCCTTCACCTACCTCGCTCTCAGATACTCCACCCCGCCACCCCAGGTACCCATTTCTCCTGTTTCTCCCACCCCATTTTCCAATTTCACATTTTTCACCGCTTTCTTGATTACCCTTTTGCTCTAGGTTTCCAAGTTCTCCGTCACGAAGCTCAACGACGCGCGGGGAACCGGGAAAGAAGAGGAGTGTGGAGGAGGAGGAGGAGGAGGAGAAGAAGAAGAAGAACTGTATTCGGACACGTTTCACTCTCCGCGTGTGTTCAAGCTGAACTACGAGGAGATGGAGAAGAAGTTCAAGGTGTATATATACCCTGATGGGGATCCCAACACGTTCTACCAGACGCCGAGGAAGCTCACTGGGAAGTACGCCAGCGAGGGCTATTTCTTCCAGAACATCAGAGAGAGTCACTTCCGCACCGAAAACCCCGATGAGGCGCACCTCTTCTTCATCCCCATCTCGTGTCACAAGATGCGCGGCAAGGTATTTTCTTTCTCTTTCTGCATTCTCTTTTGTTGAGATCTGGGTAGAATGGTAGGAGAATGTTAGATACTTCCATGCATTGCCGGGGTGTAGTAAATGTGGATTGATAGTTAAAAGGGAAATTGTTGGAGATCTTGTATTGGTTAGTGATATGGTCAAAATGGTGAATATAAGTGGGGGGACTTCTTACTTCACGAGCTGGCTTGGGGTTAAGTCCAAAATCAAAATTCAAATATGGTATCTAACCTATCTTATAGTTGTTTGTTTGGCCACCTGTTATTAAAGTCTATACAATGGTTGGTGTTTGACCTCTCAAATGACTTGTTTTTAGACCATCTATAGATGTCTAGTTTTACAAAGTCTAGACTCGAGATATCTAGTCATGGGGGAGATGTGATAAAGATCTCGCATGTAGGTTCAAACTAAAAATTATAAAGAAAGTTATGAATGCAGATGAAAGATAGATAAAATTATAAATATCATCCCATATTGGATGGTTAAGTGACTGCTTCTAGGGGGAATTTGGTCTCATGTTTGTGTTATGCAGGGCACGTCTTATGAGAACATGACGATCATAGTACAAAATTATGTGGAGGGCTTGATATCCAAATATCCTTATTGGAACAGAACCTTGGGTGCTGATCACTTCTTTGTCACTTGTCATGATGTTGGTGTGAGGGCAACGGAAGGTCTTGAGTTGCTTGTGAAAAATTCCATTCGAGCAGTCTGTTCCCCCAGCTATGATGTTGGATTTATTCCTCACAAAGATGTTGCTCTGCCTCAAGTGCTACAGCCTTTTGCTCTTCCTTCTGGGGGGAATGATGTAGAAAACAGGTGACGTTTTTCAAGTCATGTGTGGCTCCAATTTAGTTTCATTGCTTGCTGGGGAATTGGGGAATATTAGGTTTTGGGGATTGGATTTTCGGTTTGAATGAATTATCGTCCAGCTTTTGGAGGGTTTGTTAATCTTTTATGGTCAGAGTGATGGAAGTTACTTGATATTTCTCATAATGTTCAAAGACCTTTATCAGACTCTGGCTCATGAACCTCAAGTCTTTATTTATAATATGCTGCAATTGCTCTTTAGTTTCTGGTATCCTGGGTAAACACTATTTATGCTGTGGATCTTAAAAACCTTCCGTGGAGTACACACTGCTTGGCAAGAGCTTAAGACAAGAAAAATGCCAGTAACCTCCATGTTGCAACAAAATGCTATTCTGAGTTTCAATATTTTTTATCCTGTTCAAGAGACCGGTTTTTATTTGTTTAATGTAAATAGTACAAAAAATGAATATCGAGTCTACATTTCCAGCCACAGAATTAGTAAGGATGCTTAGCTAATTTCTTTCATAAGCTTAATTAATAAATCTGTGGTTTGCAGGACTCAACTTGGATTTTGGGCTGGTCATCGTAACTCTAAAATTAGAGTTATTCTTGCACGTGTGTGGGAAAATGACACAGAACTTGATATTTCAAACAACAGAATTAGTAGGGCTACTGGGCATCTAGTGTACCAGAAGAGATTTTACAGGAGTAAATTTTGTATATGTCCTGGTGGATCCCAGGTCAATAGTGCTCGAATAGCAGACTCTATCCATTATGGGTGCATCCCTGGTAAGATAATCCCTTCTGTTGATTTTTTCCCTTTTGATTTTATAGTTGTGTATTCAGCTTCTTAGAATTGCATACCTGTAGGACTGAAGGTACAAGTATATAATAACCAAATACCTATTGTCTAGTGGTTTTTATCATTTTTCATGGATGGTGAGAGTGGTTGCATATTTCTTGTGTCTATTGAGAAACATTTGCAAACCCTATCCTTGTCTATACTGATTATTCAATCTTTGGTTGCTTCTATCACACCTAAGATTGGATAGTAGAATTGAAACTTTATTGTGGGATGATAATTGAGTGTCCGATTTATGGGGGTTCGATAATCAATTAACTGTCTTTAACTATATACAAAAATAGTTTAATTTGGAAAGGATATTTAATACGTGGAATAATAGCTGAACCCTTTTATTGTTGTGGACTGTTGGAGGTAGTGGAGGTTGTAATACAACCATTGAATTGTGGAATTGGGGCCCAGGGACCAATTTTAGGATATGCTCTCTTGCTCCACCTGTCTAATCTTCTTGTTAAGGTCAAATTCAGTAGAAGCCATGTGTAAACAGATTACACATACACTTCACCTTAGCTTGTTAAAAAGAATTAAATAAGGATATTGTAAATGACATTTGAGCTGTAACTTGGTTTTGAATAAATTTGTGTTCTGCTTTGATATTCTTGCATTTGGGACAGGATTATTTAGACTACTGTACTGACCTATAGCTGCTTATGTTGTTTTGCAGTGATATTGTCAAATTACTATGACCTTCCTTTTAATGATATTCTTGACTGGAATAAATTTGCTGTGGTACTCAAAGAGAAAGATGTATACCAGCTTAAACAAATCCTCAAAAATATATCAGATGCCGAGTTTGTTACACTTCATTATAATTTGGTAAAGGTATAAATCCTCTCATTACTTTATATAAAATATATATATTAGTAAAAGATTTTAGTTTTGTGAACCTTTGCTTATAATTCAGAAAAACCTTCGTTTGGTCGGTAAAATTTTTCATTGTCAATTGAATTATTGTTTTTATATTGGAGCTCACATAAAGTTGCTTCATGCTCTCAGGTTCAGAAACATTTCCAATGGAATTCACCCCCAATCACATTTGATGCTTTCCATATGGTTATGTATGACCTCTGGTTACGCCATCACACGATCAAATACTGATATTTAGACTCACTCTAAAACACTCTTGTTTTGTATACAACTTACAGTTTTAGCAACCGAGAGAGCACTGTAAATAGCCAATTACAGTTTTGTATACAGCAGCTGGCTTATTCTATATTCTTGCACCCACAACATTTCGGTTAATTTGTTATTTGTTTGCGGTAAGGCTTTGTTGGGTTGAAACTAATACATAGCCAAGCCACTAAGGCTGGTGCAATTGTTCAAGTTGTTCAAAATCCTAACTAGAACATGGGTCGGCTTGGCTTTCAATTGTAACACCTGACTGACTCGTGGTAGTTATTTAACTGTATGCTTACATATGTTTGGATAATATTACCCTGGAATAAAGGCCATCAGGTATTAGTAGTCATGCACTATCATTTTGGTCATCTAACTACAGTTTCATTACTGTCTAAACTTATACGATAGTTTGTGAGCATCGCAGTGATTTAAAGTTTCTTGGTTAACAGAATAAGAGTACGTTCCTTACAAGTATGCTCTTTCGATAAGCTTTGAAGGCATCTTATACTCTTATTTTGTTTGTTTTATAAATAAAGGAAATATTAATTATTCAAGAGTCTTAACTAGCATAGATATCGAATAAGAATTAAGGACTCAGAGATAATGAAAAAGCTTAAATTCTAATAGATACTTATTGTTAATGAAATATAAGTAATTTCCTTAAACTTTGTATCTTATAAAAAGTAAAGTCTCTAAAAGTAAGAAAAATATCATTATTAAATGGCAATCATTATCCTATTCATAGATTAAAAGCAACAACCCTAACCTACCCTAGGTCACTTTCCTAATTTGTATCATTTTCATTTTTTCACTCACTTTATAAATAAAGTCGGTTTTATATTGTTAAATTAGGTTTAAAGTCTATTTTTTAATATTCATACAATATCATCTTAACTACGAGGTTCTAACGGCTACTTACTCACATAATCTCAAACTTTTAGAACTGGCTCTATTGCATGCTGTTAATGACAAATATCAGCTAATCTACATCAAGTAGAGATCATTCACTGATTCACTATTTTTTACTTTAGTACAGAAAACATGCGTGTCTGGAAGATTATATCATACAGTACTCTTTTTTACACGGAACATTTATAGACATAAAATAATAATATTATTAAGAAAAATAAATAAGAGGAATGAAAAACAGATATTGATCATAAGCATCCCATTTGTTTCTACTTGAAAAATAGATGAAGGAACAAGAGCAAAATTAATTTATATACCACATTTGAGCATTCATCTATAACTGAATTAGGAATATTAAACCCAGAACTTCCTTGATGTAAAATTTTGATATTTACATCTTCATGGATGTATGGAAGTATTGAGCACAGATCTGTATGAATAACTAGTATTAAAAGTTATGATGAGAAAATGGACCAGATGAAATAATCATACATGGTTATACCTTCCCACGTTCTGTATGACCTGCTAAGAAAATTATTTTATAGAGAAGCTACGGAAAGGATATAACAAATGTGTTTCACCAGTAATCTTTACAGGAACATAAACCTCCTTTAAAATGATGGAATCTCTTTGCATCTCTAGCAATAATATATCTCCCAGTAAGTAAAGAAACAAATTTTATCCAACTGTGGCAATCCCCACAAACTCTAAGATTCTTAAAAATCCTGATAGTAGTAGTCCTACCAATAGTCTTCCATAAAGCAAAAGCTATTGCCAGTTTTTCACTATGATAATATAAAGAACTCATTTTCTTCTCTTCATCCAAATCCTGCAACACAAATCTGGTATCAGGATTATAACCCAGAATTTTGACCTTCTCTATTAATCCATGCAACATTTCAAAAATCTCATGAGCTCTTGGGTGAGACAAATCTCCAGCCATAAAAGTATGCACCTCTCTATCAATATCAAGCCAACTCATTGCAGGACTTTTCTTCAATTTCATATCTCTTATTGTGCTTTTCGTCTCAATCACCTGGTTCCATTTCCCAGCAGAAGCATAAAGATTTGACAAAAGGATATGTGTTCCCCCATCCTCAGGAGCAAGCTCAAGGATTTTTCTCATAACTTTCTCTGCCATTTCTACCTCTCCGTGAATCTTACATGTGTTTAGCAGTGTCCTCCATAGTACTACATCTGGATTTCTCACTTCCTCTATCAACATTGCAGCCTCCTCAAGTCTCCTTGATCGCCCTAGCAAATCAATCATACAAGTAAAATGGTCTCTTGTCAATTCAATTTTGTGATTATTCCTAATGGAGGAAAATATTCGGCATCCTTCTTCAACTAAACCTGCATTGTTGCATGCCACCAGAATACTAATAAATGTCACACCATTTGGCACAAGTCCCAATTTTTCCATTCTTTCAAATAGCTCAAGTGCTTCGTGCCCGAAACCATTTTGAGCATAAGCATAGATCATTGAATTGATAGCAACTACATCTAACTCAGTTAAAACGTCAAAAACATACCTTGCGTTCTCTACATTTCCACATTTTCCGTATAAATTAATCAGCGCTGCACCTGTATACTTATTTCCATCTAATCCTAGTTTCATGGTAATGGCATGCATCTGTTCCCCTACTTCAAGCATTGCAAGGCTCGAACATGCTTGAAGAATACTCGACAATGTGAAAGGATTTGGTCTTATCAAACAACGAATCATTTCCCTGAATATTGACACAGCAGTCTCCTCTCTCCCATTTTGCACAAGCCCCACCACAAAAGATGTCCATGTCACCTGATTTGCATAATCAAGCAGATTAAACACCTTTATAGAATCCTCAACTATGTTGCACCTTGAATACATGGTAAGGAGAGAAGTCTGTGAAGCCACAGATTCCAGGCCAGATTTAATTACAAGACCATGGATCAACTGACCATTAACTAAATCCCCTAGATTACCACAACTTATCAAGATGCAAGCAAGTGTATACTCATTAGGCTTAACACCTCTATAGACCATGTCCTCATAAACCTCTAAAGCTTCCCCATCAAGACCATGTTGAGCATAACCCACAATCAATGCTGTGAACAACACAACATCTTTCTCTAAAACACGGAGAAAAACCGAATGGGCATCCCTCATTTTATCAAACTTAGCATACATATCAACAAGGGCACTAGCAACAAACCCATCCTGGACCTCCAAACCCAAAACCACAGCCAACCCATGAGCCCTCTGGCCATGGCGTAGGAGACCCAACTGTGAAAACGCCTTATAGATGGCAGAGAAGGTGTAGGCATCGGGTAAAACACCCTCCACAAGCATGTTGCCATAGAACTCAACGGCTTCTTTGCACTTCCCATGATTGATATGAGAAGAAATCATGGAATTCCAAGTAACTATGTGTCTGTTGGTCAATTCATCGAACAACTTGCGTGCCTCAGCAAGGCTGCCGCATTTGATGTAGCCATCAATGAGCTTGTGGCCCAAGAATGAGTAAGAGAAACCGGATTTGATGACTTTGTTGTGAACTGCTCTGAGGGTAGTTAACGATTTTGTGTGCGCGCATTGGGCAATAAGAGAAGAGTATAAATTCATATTTTCATGCTGGACATTTTTATTATCTTCTTCAATGTATTTTTCAAAGATGTAATGAAGAAAAAAGAAACAACTTAAATTCAGGCTTATCCTCCACAACACTATTCCTATGTCTTTGGCATTTCTCAGTGTAATCAAACTAAAAAACGTAAACTTCCTCCCTTTATTTGTTAGTGTTGGTTTAAGATTATTTTATAGAAAATAAAAAATGCAAAAAACAAAATAAGATATTTATACGATTTTCTATTTCATTTCTACATCATAGTAAATACACACACACACACACACATATATATATATATATATATATATATATATATATATATATATATATATATATATATATATAAATTGAATAAAAATCTAAAATATAAGTGACCAAAAGAATAATGTTCTTTTAAAATTTGAAAATGGCAATCAAAGAAAAGAAATTCTTAAAAAAATATGATCTTACTTCTATATCTTTAAAACCTAAAATGTATTTAATTATTTTCTCATTTAATAAGCAAGAAAATTTGTAAAAAATACAAGATTACTAAACTTGGATTACATTACTATAAAAAGTGATTTTTTAACGTCCTACCTTTCTAAATTAGTTTCTTCCAAAGAGTATGTCTTTTAATTACAAAAAATAGTTCATTTTAATGTGTAAATTCAGAATTCGTACTTTGAGGAGTCAATTCTAAAATGTCATTAAGAAGAGATTAACTAGAAAATCCAGTCAGAATTTTTTTCTTTCATTTAAAAAACAGGAAGGAGAAATTTTTTGGGGGAAAAATTATTTGTAAACAACAATACAATTCAGAATTAGACTCCATGAAAGATGAATTTTAAACATAAATAGTGAACAATTCTATTTATGTAAATAAAGGGAACAGTACGCTGTTTTAAAAAACAGTGTTATTTTGATGAAAAAAAAATCTAAAAAAGTAAAAAAAAATCTAAAAAAGTACAAAACTGTGTATTTTAATTTTAATTATTCCTAATAAAATCTAATTCTTAATAGTTTATAACTAATAAAATAAGATATGATAAACAAAACATATTACCTCAATAAAATATATATATATATATATATATATATATATATATATAATAAAGAATAATTTAGGGTTTTTTTTGAAAAATCCTTATATCGATTAATTATTAGACGTCAAAGAAGATTTTTAAGTAATATTTTTGTCAGAGATGTTTCAACACCTAGTCCTCATCTGCTTACACAATAAAGTGATCATTGTAAAAGAAACAAAAACACCAAGAAAAATAATAGGATAAACTAATGTGCCAAAACGAGTTTTCATGAAACAAACATAAATATATTATCACCCATCACTTATACATAAAAACAACCATATCACATATAAAAACTCATTAGAATCAATTATATGGATACATGTCATTGATATTGGAACTCATCAGAGGTAAGCACCTGCGATGGTTTCTAGTCTCTATAGAACCTAATATCAAGAGGTTATCACCCAATTATTCACAAGATTAATTTCCTTTGTGCCTAAGATCAAACTCTAGTCCGCGTAGACTAAAACCTCATGATACTTTTCACAACATAACCCATTTTATTCTATTTGAGTTAATGGTTATTAGAGCTTCTGAATACCTTCTTATGGAATCTCACATGTCAATGCATACACTAAAGTCATCACCACAAAGAATTTCTCCTTGAAATTTTTTCAACATCATTACCACACATATCCACAAAATATCACTATCTCAATAAATCATCATAATACTCATGAACATACATAAAGTCTATTTAAGTCTATCTTAAATAGTGAAAGAAGAAAAACAAATCCAAAAATACACATTAGTGCTCAAAGGTGATGATGCCCTCGCTAGACTTCTCGCAAAAGATGACGTTCAATGCCATTACTCTTGTAAAAAGTTGTGCTCAACAACATCTTTCTTCTGCTCAGTGTCTTGGAACTAAATTGCTCAAGACTTGCAGTGCAAGATGGCGTTTAGCAGTGTCCTATTATCGCTTCGTGTCAAAGCATTTTCAAATTTCGGCGCTTAGCAATACAAAACTGACACTCAATGACCTCAAGCTAAAATGCTTCCAGACCTTCACAATAAATTGGCGCTTAGTGCCAGCCTGCCATCGCTCAACACTATATGAGATATCAACAAATGAAATTATGTGATTCAAAGAAAATAAAACTTGTTCAAACAGTCAAATTGATATTCTCTTCTTAGTACTTTGGTCAAAAAGCAATTTTTAATGTTAAGGCACAAACTAATTAACTCAATTGTTCAGATTCTAAGTTCCTTAATCAACACAAAAAGTAACTAAGACATTCAACATGACAAATATTCAAAACAAACTAAATTCGGCAGATTAAATTTCATTATACAACTCAATCATGCAATTACAAATTTCAAGATATTTATAACTTAAAAGCAATGTAATTAGCTTTCCTTATCATACCAACAACTCACAAACCCTTAATCAACGAAACTCCTCACAACTTGCAAGATGTTTTATCTATACACATAAAAACATCACAAGAATGATATGGACATGCTCATCACTAAAATACGCATGTAAATAGAAGAAAACTCACATACAGCAGAAAAAAACCAAGAAAAATTAGTTGAAACTCAACTTATACGAAACAAAGAAAATGATTAGTCCAAATTAAATAACTCACCGCAAAAATCAATCATACAGTTTCGATTCTTCAATCAGACCAGTAGAAAGAAAAAACTCTTAAAAATATTAAAATATTTTAGAAGAGTAATTTATAAAACATTGAAATTCTATTTTTAATAAAACTACTTATATTAAAATCTTTTTAATATTAAAATAATGAAATCTCATTATTTTTAAACCACTATCACTACTAAAATATATTTGTTAAGTGTTTCAAATAACATTTTCTGAATTGAATCACCTAAAATATCAATTTTGTTTACGTCTTTACAAATAAAATTTTCTTGATTGTTGTAAGTAACTCGTTATTTAACTCATTTTTAATTAAACATGATAAACAAATTAATAATTATGTCACTTAAATAACAAATAAAATTAACCGATAAAAACTTAATAAAAATTAATATTAAATACTTAATTGACCAAACTTTTTTAGTAAAAACTAAATTCAAAATAACTAAATTTACAAAAAAAACTTACAACTTAATTATGTGTGACGAACAGCAAGAGCAAGTTATGACTCTCCGAGTACATTGTAGCATAGGAAATACAATGGAGAATGGTTGGAATATCATATGCTGGTTATCTTTTAGAATAAGTTTACCAATTCATTATTCATTTATTTGTCAAACAAAATTAAAAGTCATCCTTTTATTCTAATTTTTCTTGTTTATTCAAACTCCATTAGAAACTAGGAATATAAAAATATATAAAATGAGTCGAGAGGAAAAGGGATGAGGATGAATAGAATATAAATGAGGTGTTGGAGAAAAATTTTACTGTGATGAAGCTTGAATTAAAAGGGAGAGTGGGTTCGTAAGAGAACAAAATCTGTGTTTATAGAGCGAATACAAAGGAGTTAAGCATCATGATCTTTAAGGAAAACAGTGAATCCATATTAACAAGGTGAAGGTTGTTTTGTTTGTCTGTCGTGTGAAACATCTATGTACACCATTCATTGCACCAACTGATGATGAAATGCTGCTTTTGGTCAGCTTACTTGTCCCGTTTGAATAAAAGCTTGAAGCAAGCTCTGTGCTGCAAAGGTTTGATCAGGTGTCCCAGATATCACAACTTTCCCTCCACTTGTACCAACCGATGGATCATAAACCGTTACAGTTGCACCTGAAATCTGCTCCCAGAACAACACTCAACACATTAATGCCAACATCATTGTAAAACCATTTCAGCAATCTTGAAACTTGGAACATTGTAACCACAGACAAGACTTGTATTGTTTTCTGAGCACTAAAGTACATTAGGTCAGAAAAACATGTCAATTAATAAATATATACGAGATTTCCAAGTTAATCTTTGATAATGGCCAATATATTTACCATGGAGTCAAAGTTCCCTGGCCAGATATTATCAATAAAATGTATTTCCTAGGAAAGTTATTGATCAGAGACATCATTTCATCAAATTATTAAAAATCACATTGTTAATTAAGAAAACGTGAATATCCAACCAGAATTCACCTCAAATTATAATCTTTGTTAAGGAAATAATTAAGCACCTGTCTTATTCGATCCAGATTGCCACCATCTTCTCCATAAACAGAACCAAAGACATGTTCAGAAACTACTATCTCCACAGTAGTATTTGTCACCGTCGCAAACATGTTTCCTCTGCCAAAGGTTTTTATCAACCACAGGATGTGAGAAATATCACATGACAAAAAATGTTTTAACAAATTTAAACATTTTGCCTAACAAGCATATTAGAAAGTGAGTTTATGCCTAACTCATCCCCACAAAACCGGCTTGTAAGGTGAGGTTTGCACCTCATTTATATATTATAATTTGGAACGGCCCGATAGCGAGTGGAATAGAAGAATAGAATGCCCACTCAGAACTCGCTAGGATAGGCTCTAAAACCGGCTTGTAAGGTGAGGTTTGCACCTCATTTATATATTATAATTTGGAACGGCCCGATAGCGAGTGGAATAGAAGAATAGAATGCCCACTCAGAACTCGCTAGGATAGGCTCTAACCATGGCTCTGATACCATATTAGAAAGTGAGTTTATGCCTAACTCATCCCCACAAAACCGGCTTGTAAGGTGAGGTTTGCACCTCATTTATATATTATAATTTGGCCTTATCTCTAGTCGATGTGGGACTTCCAACAAAGCACTTTGTTGCTTATTTTATTAACTTGTGGTTAATATATATTATGGCATTGGGTTCAAAGTCAAATAATTGTGAATACTATATTTTTACGTTAAATTATCCTTTTTCCATTCCTTTTATTTATTATATCATTCAATTTGATCTATTTATATAATTTCATCAATTTACATCTATGAAATACTCTTTTATCTTTTGCCTCGACACTGAAAATAGTTTGGGCTCAGATATAAGAACTACCTTAAACATTTTTCAAAAATTTAAAGGACCAAAATTAATAATAATAATAATAATAATAATTATAATATTAATAATAATAAAAAATAAGTTATATTTATGTAATATTTAAACAGTTGTTTTTATTTATCTTAAAATTGTGTTAGAAAAATTAAAACAGTAATAAGAAAATAAAAATTGTTTTATATCCTAGTTTTAATCAGTTTGGATTGATTTAACTAATTCTTACTAGTTTTGAGATGAGTCATTGAAAGATAATAATCGATGGATGGATTGATTCTTGGTCAGACGGGTTGAATTGATTAAAAAAGTTATTGAAATAGGAACTTGACAAACAATAGATCAAGTACATGGAATAGAAAATACATAAAAATAAATAAAATGATCACAAATATCTTATAAAAGAAAGTATGAAATAGGTAAGAAAAATAAAATCAAATTTATCTAGTTAGCAAAAACAATAAATTAGTTAAATAAATAAAAAGATAAGAAACAAGAAATTAACTCTTTTTATCCTTCTTTTACTATTATTATTCAATTAAATCTTTCTTCTTCTAAAAATGCTCAATGTTGTCCTTCCATCTAAATTGATATTAACATGTTAACAAAATCAAATACAAGGACAATATAATTTTTTTTAAATAGAACGCTTTAAATATAGAAAGATCAAATTAAGTTAGATAATGAAAATTGAAAAAGAAAACCCCCTTATTCTACGTGTATGTATACTATTAATATGCCTATCTGCTTCATTTCTAAGCCCAGTCCAACATAAGATTAATCTCTAAAAGACTACCATGATACTATCACTTTCACAAATAACACAACAGCTCTCTCTAAATAAAATTTATTGGGCAAGAAACAACCTTCTACTATGTATCAAATGCCCCCCAACTTTTGGCAAGAAGAAGAAGAAAAAGGTGAAAAATAACGCCAAATAAACTTGGAGTCCATGCGGCATTATACTAACCTTCCACGTTCCAAATTCTCACTTAAATCTGTATGCATGTCTCCATTTTGTGATACTGTTTTAGCATGCAACCCTGCATTCTGCAAATATTAGAACTCCTAATCAATCTCCTCTTATGAGTTTGGAAGAATGAAAAGCTATAAAAGAAATTGGAAACCAATAAAACACAAAGGAGGTGAAGAATACCCGTCGCGGAAACCTCCCAGAAGGATAAGCAGAATTTCCTCGGGCAAAAAAAGGTTTACCCTTTACAGGTTCCTTGTTCACTTTCCAATTGGATTTCGGTCTTGCTTCAGCAACCACCCCATTCGCCGAAAGATTATCTCTGATTCTACAAGTGATTTTGTACAAGGCATCTTGTACACATCTGTACTCTCCAGTGATCTGCATGAAATCTCTCTAAGTGTAAACTTGACTAGAAGACAGTAACAAAAGACTGATGGAGCCATAATAAGAAACTCAGTCTATTCTGAGTGCTCAAATGCCTCAACCCAGCACAACAAGATAAGATATTTGTTATCAGTTAAGTCCCAAGTTCTCAACCTATGTCGGTACACGAAAGCATCAAACAACACCAAATACTAAGCAGATAGAACAAGGACTGGAAAGTTATTGCAGATTAACTATAAACTAAATACAATCATACAAAGGAATGCGCTTTTGTTGAAAGTAATAGATATTTTCCACATATTTATACTGAAATGCCTTTACATAAGCTGATCACAGATTCTGGCCAAGTATACATTTGTTAACTGTCTTGTACTATATTGGAGAATTTTAAATTGAAATCTTTGCATCAGAAAAAAAGTGTTTATTTTTAAATGAAAGGACATCAGCGTATGGAAACAGAATCGGGATCTAAAAATTATCAGCAGCTAATGGCATCAGGTAAATAAATTTAAACCCTTAAGAGATACTTTAAAGAAAAGTCAACTTGAATTGTATAAAATTAACAGGTGTACCTGTACCACCGCATCACCATCTGAAGCGCCACTAGGAATTGACTCTCCGTGCAAAATTTGTAAATCAGCCCCAGTTAGTTCTCTCAATTCTGAAATCACCTGACCTTCATTGCTGCTGAAGCAGTTTACTGTGCTTGCTGCAACTAGCAGCCTTGCAGTTACAGGTGATTCCATACTAGATACCGGGAGAAAACCCTTTCCAATGTGATCTTCAATAATTCTAGCAAAGACAAGAATAACGGCATCTTGTGCAGGAGAATTACAAGATTCAAGGTTCTGCTAAATCAACAATACAAATTATGAAAATCCAAAAATGTGTTTTCAAACAGATCTATCAAATGTATATGTCGTTGCATGAACACACATGCACATGAAAGAGGGAATACAAAACTGAAAACACTATATAAACATGAGTCAGTAGTGGCATGGTGCATCATTCTCATGTGACTGACCTCTACAGCAGAAATGGTGACAATGCGCTCGGCAGACTCGCTTAAAGGAGCTGTAAAGATAATAGAAGCACCTGTTTTGCTTTCCAGAGCTCTGACTATAGCCCCTCTTTTGCCAATCACGCTCCCAGCTACATTATTAGAGCAAAGGAGTCTGAACACAACTTTGTGCTCTGCTCCTTTTGAGTCACTGCCAGATGTTTCATTAGAGTTTGTGGTCCGTTCATATACAGATAAACCTTCCATGGAGGTTAACAATGAATTAAGGTGAGGAAAAAGTTCAGCATTGGGATCAGAGGATGATCTATCAGAAGAGCTAACAGTGGCTGTACTAGAAGAAACAGAAACTTTTGATAACGGGGGACAATCTTGAAGACAGTGAGATACAGCAATCAGCGCTTTCTTTACAGACAAAAGGCCACCAGTTATCTGTCAATCAAACAAGCTCCCAGATAAAGAAAAATACTTCCAAATAGTCATTGCTCAATGAAAAGTCTAAATTCCGAAGTTCATTAAAAGAAATCCCAAACATTAAACTAGGATCTATGATTCGCATGTTTAGATTTGTGCTAGACGATGAAATACAAGCTAATCTAATTTTAAATAAAAGTTCGTATTTTTATTTCACATTCAAGAATCGATGTTAGATCCAATGTTAATTCTAAATTGAAATAATTCTAATCAGCTTTTGAAAGAAAAAAACTTATACTAAAAATCAATTCTAACTTAATTTTAAAATAGCAACATCTACGCATAAATCCTATCAACTTCAAAGTAAGTTTAACCATCAAAATCGGTTTTACAATGACATAACATCTTTTTGTTGACATTTGGTGCCCCAGTTAAAATTCAGACAAACGTTGAGCACTGGATAAGGAAACAAAAAGTAGAAAGTATTACTGAAAGATAAAGAAGTATATTTATTATATCAGGAATATAAACATGTAGTAATTGAAAACATTGATATAGGACCCAAATCATATGCAGAAATTGCGGGCATACCGCATTCGTCTATGCAACAAAACACGTGTTCTCTCATGGTATCAGATGAAATCGAAGTGCAGGAAGTAGGAACAGAACAAAGAAGGTCGCCAACGTGATAGAGATTTTGAATGACAATTTACTTACTGGGAAAATAAATTCAGTGTTGACATTTGGCAGAGAAGCAAAGTCACAGATCAGATTCCATGAACTCTATTTTCGCATAAAGCGCGTCAATTCCCCCATGATTTCAAACAGAAAACTCAATCCACTCACACACACACAAGCACACATTGTAGCATGATTTTCATTCTAAAAGAACAATAACGAACGCGTTGACCAAAAAAAAGCACAAATTGTTACAAGAAAAAAAAAACTCACTTGAACTAACTCCTCGTCTTTGGCGGCGCAATGCGGAGGCGGGCAAACCCTAATTTTGGCACCACTACTGTTCCTAATGGCGGTGATGGTCTTCCCTCCTTTGCCAACAACAGCACCAATCTGCGAAGTGTGTGCAAGCAACTTGGAAAAGACCTCGCCGTTAACGGCTCTGTTAGAATTAATGCCTTTCTCGGCCTCCAGCTCCCAAACCCTCTCGAAAACCCTAACGACGGCTTCCTGCGCGTTGGAAACGTCGACCTCGCCGTCGCCGAGCTGGAGGCCCTTGCGGGGCGAGAGGGAGCCGATGACGAGGATAACGCGGTCCTCGGCACTGGCGGTGGAGTCCTCGCAGTGGATTTTGCAGGCGGTCTCGCGGCGGAGCTGGGAGACGATAGAGCCGGAGCTCCCGATGAGACCGCCCACGATGGAGGCGTGGCACACGAGGCGGAACGCGATCTGCCCCGGGAGCACCTTGAAGACGGGACGCTTGGACCGGTGGGGGTTGGCGGCGACCGTGCGCTTAGACGACGGCGTAGTTTCGTGGTGGTTGCGGTGATCAGCGTCGGAAGTGGTGGGGTCTTGCATTGCGTGGCTTAGTGGTTCCAGCGTGGGACCTTGTTTTCATGAGTTGGCATGCGTGAGCAGAGTGAGTCACTTGGATCGGAAGGAAGGGACAAGGAGAGTGAGGAGTAGTACAAGAGGTTAACGATTGTTTTGCCACTGATTTTATGGAATGGAAGCATCGCGGAAGAGGTTCAAAGATGGTGGACCTCTTTTTACTATTTTTTATTCATCTTTAGTTTATGTTAATGCCCTAAATAGTGTCTTGTAACTGTTGGAGTCGCCCTGAAATCAACCCAATTCTCGAGGTAAGAAAAAGTGCTTCCATTTACTGATTCGAATCTGAATCTGGAATCTCCACTTTAAAGTTCGTTGTTTGCTTCCTTCATTCTCTGGGTTTCATCCCATGTAAATTGGTGTTTTACTGTCAGAAGGAAAATATTTTTCTCATTTTTAGACACAAAAAACATGATAACATTCCACACGAAAATCTTTTTTGAACACGTAAATTATGACACGAGAGAAATTAAGCGAAAAAACATTAATATTATAGCATGCATGATGTAAATGGATAAAAGAGATAAGAAAGTTTATAAACATTGGAGCTTTGTTCGAAAAATATTTTTTTACTTTCTACCATATTAAGAATAAAAGTTTAGACAAGAATAGATTAATATTTTCTTGAAAATTAAGAATATAAAAAATATTAAAATTATAGTTGTATGATATATGGGATAGAACGAACGGTCAACATTCACAACCGTTTGGTCTGCTACTTTTGTCAACGATCAAAACAGATCAAATGTTAGATCGGCACTTAAGTTATTAATGTTGGACTTGCACTTAAGTTATTATATTGGGCCAATGATATGGACAAGAGTGTTGCTCCCTCCACCACCCCAAGTGGTCCTGCACCTCCCCATTATTTTCTTTTATTCCAAAAATACTCTACACATCCTCACTATTTTCTTTTATTTCAAAATTACCTTACACATCCCCACTATATTCAATAATCTTTCTCTTTCTCTCTCCACATTAATGGAGCAATTACATGGCTCAGATTTACACTTTCCCTTAGATAAGTTTGATTCAATCTTATTTTCACTATTCAATATATTTTTTTCTCTTCAAATTACTTAATAAATGGTAAAATTTTGTTCTAAATTTCTAGAAAAATGTTTATATATGTGTGTTTTTTTACATTTAATATCTATAATTTTTAACATTATATTATGTTTTAACTTGCCGACATGTTTGACTCAAATAACTTGAATAAAGTATTTAATTTATTAGATAAATAATATAAAAATATTATTAAATACTTAAAATATAAAAGAAAAATTATTTGTTAAAGATTTGGAATTTATTTAGTTCTTTCGTTATTATAAAGTTAGTATATAATAATAATAATAATATATTATTTACTATTAATATTATTATGTTTATTATTTTGTATTTGCATCTAACTTTTAAGTTTATAAAATGGAAGTGGTAGAAGCACTAATATTGGAGTTTCCTCTGAATTTTATATTTTGCAATATATCACAAGTTTAAATCTAAGCCATATGAATGCTTCATTAATGTAGAGAGAGAAAGAGAAAGATTGTTGAGGATAGTGGGGAGGTGTAGGGTATTTTTGGAATAAAAGAAAATAATGGGGAGGTGTAGAGTATTTTTGGAATAAAAGAAAATAGTGGAGAAGTGCAGAAGCACTTGGGGTGGTGGAGGGAGCAACACCCTATGGACAAATAAACAACTGATAAATTAATTAAAGATATTGATAATTGATTGTAGGATAAGGAAGTTGTTTATGAGTAACAGACCGAATCTAAAGTTAAGCTTGTTTTATTAGACCTATGCCAGTTTAGGATCCATGAAATAACTTATAAATAGAAGGCTAAGCCGCAAAGGTAAGCAGATTGAACTAATTATGAGTACTTACTCTATACTGAACATTATCAATATTATCACACCAGTCATTGACTTGAGCGTCGGAGTGCCCTTTTGTAGGTATCCTCCCCACGGCCCGAATAAGAAGAAACTTAGAGCACGGGATTCAGAGGTCAGAATATAAGAAGACTACGACAGAAAATGTGTGTTTCTAGGCCCAACATATGCAGAAACATTTTGGCGTCCACCGTGGGATCGAGAGAGAAGTAGAAGAAACCCAATGATGACCACGGGAAACATGGAGGAGCAACAAATCACCAGAGAGCTGATCAGAGATATGTAGACGTAGATGCAGGCGCAAGTGCAAGCACAATTGTTGGAGATGCAACGGAAGCACGAAGAGGAGATCGGGGCACTGAGAACGAAACATGCTCATGCCGAACAGTCCGCTCAATGTTCGACGTCTACAACCCAACGGGATCGCAACCGCGATAACGGCCAGGAGGCAAGTCGTAATCAACAACCATCCCACCACACCAACCCGAACGGTCGAGAAAGAAGGGAAGCAAATAATGGGATAACACATAACCCAACGCCTCTACAAATCGTTCAGCCTACCAGTTTGCTTCCCTTCACGGTGACCATCATATAAACTCCAATGCCGAAAAAAACTCCTCCTACATTAGATAAATATGATGGCTCGACTGATCCAGATGATCACCTCAGGACATTCGTTAACACAATGACGTTCTACACAAAATAGCGACTCGGTCATGTGCAGGGCTTTCTCATTATCACTCAGGGAGAGGCATTAGCATGGTACAACACCTTTCCCCCAAATACAGTGGATTATTTCGCTACTGTGCAAGCTCTTTTTGAAAGACAGTATGTGTCCAGCCGGGTATAGTAGCTAACGTCAGCGGAATTGGTGAACACTAAACAGGAGAAGGAAGAAACCTTGAAGGCCATTATGAAAAGGTATAATGAGACCACACGACGAGTTAAGGATATCAATCACATTTTCATCATCAGCAATTTGCCTTCATGCCTAAGGACATGATCATTTGCTGAAAACTTATATGTGTGACCGCCTAAAACTATGGACGAACTCCAGAAAAGAGTAGTTGAGTTTATTTGTATTGAAGATATGAGAAACTCAAGGAAAAAACAACAGTAGGAAGATTCTATAGGTGGGAAAAGGAAGGAAGGAAAAGAATTGTTTGACAATAATGACACAAATGGAGGTCCTCCTTGGAGGGATTTTCCTCAAACACCCACGTTTAATCATTATACAGCTCTCAATGCACCCAAGGCAAGAATTCTCGAGGAAGCCTTTAATGTTGCGCTTCTCTCAGTCCGAAAAGATAATGCACCTAAAAATGCAGATGAAACGAAGCACTGTCGATATCATCAAAACATGGGGCATACTATGGAAGAATGCACAACATTAAAAGATGAGATCGAAAAACTTATCCAGGCGAGTTATATTCATAAGTATGTAAAGGAAGAACGAGCACAAATAAGAAGCTCACTAAGGAAGAACTCCTCACATAGAAGTCCCGAACGGTCGTATTGAAAAGATGAACGAAGAAAGAGGCGAAGTCGTAGCCGCAGTCACTCTCGAAAACCGAGCGGTGAAGGAAGTCCCCAATGCACTGTCACTCTCGTTCACTAGGAAGTTCCCAATAACTCCTAGGTCGAAAACCGAGCGGTGAAGGAAGTCCCCAATGGACTATTACTCTCGTTCACTAGGAAGTTCCCAATAACTCCTAGGTCGAAAATCGGTGATGAATGTTCTCAATGAACTTTCACTCTCGTCCACAAAACCCAAGGAACGTTCTCGAGGAACTCCTGGTCTAAACCGAGCGGTAAGGAATGTTCTCAGGGAGCTTGCACTCTCATCCAAGAAACACATGGAACGTTCTACAAGAACTCCTAGCATCAACCGAGCGATAAGGAACGTTCTTTGTGAACTCTCATTCGAGTATCTTCAACCAAACAGTCTCGCTTGCTTGGTCGCCTCACCTTATAAAATGGTGCAGATAACATGATTTTATATATACGAGCCATTCGGCCAACTTTGAGCAAATCGCTCAGTAAGGAACGTTCTTCGTGAACTCTCACACGAGTTTCTTCGACCTAGGGAATGTTTTAAGCGAACTCCTAGAGTCTACCTCTTGGCACAGAGAGAAATGAAGGCTTAAGGCACATTGAACACGACCTCCCTAAATAGCTTATCATAAGTCCTATAGTTAACTATGGTTAACTCGGACTTGGGAGACATATGTATGGTATATGGGATAGACCGAACGGTCAACATCCACAACCGTTCGGTCTGCTACTTTTGTCAACAGTCAAAACAGATCAAATGTTGGACCGACACTTAAGTTATTAATGTTGGGCATGCACTTAAGTTATTATAATTGGGCCAATGGTTTGGGTAAATAAATAACTGTTAACTTAATTAAAGATATAGGATAAGGAAATTGTTTATGAGTAACAAACTGAATCTAAAGGTAAGTTTGTTTTATTGGACCTATGCTAGTTTAGGGTCCATGTAATAACTTATAAATAGAAGGTTAAACTGCAAAGGTAAGCAGGTTGAACTAATTATGGGTACTTACTCTATACTGAACATTATCAATATTATCATGTCAGTCACTGACTTGAGCGTCGGAGTAACTTTTGCAGGTACCTTCCCCACTGCCCGGACTAGAAAAAACTTGGAGCACTAGATTCAGAGGTGAGAATATAAGAAGACTACGGCAGAAACAATAGTAATTTTGAAATAAATGAAGTTGTTTTTGTTATTACTCACAACAATTAACTAAATGATATTTGGAGAATCAAAATAATATATTTAAAATTTATAGAAAAAATAAAAACATATTAATTACAAATAACATATAAAGTTATTGTTTCAAACTATTCAACTCAGCAATATTGAGTTAATACTATTTTTTTCAATTTAAATAATCATATCATTTTCAATAAAATTATTTTCTATTTTATTTTATAATTTTATTTTGATAATTTTAATTTGATAATTTTAATTAAAAGCAATAATCTTTTTGTTGAAGTTGTAGAAATAGTAAAAATAAAACTAATTAAGCTATCATAATAAATGAGAAAAAAAGAATGATTGAGTTTGTGTTTAGTTTTTTTTTTCTTAAAAAATGAAAAAAAGTAATAAATCAACACAAACAATACCTCGTAAGATAAAGAAAGAGAAAAAAAATCTTAATAAATAGTTTTATTTTTTATTATGTTTAATTTTATGTTTCATTATTATTAACATCATGCTTTATAAAAAGTTAAAAATTTAATTAACTTATTTATATAAACTTTATTTTACATTAAGTAACATCTTAATTAAGAATGACAATAGATTTGGTCCGATATGAATAGTACATACCACCCATATTAAAAATTTGTACATGTTACCCGTTCTACTACTTGTTAAGATATTTGCATAAAAAAAATTAGATTTTTTTTCAATCTGCGATGCTCATTAGATACCTATAATTATTTAAAAAGAAAATATTTTATGAGCTTTTAAATGAGGTCTAAATTAAATTTTAAGAAATGAAGATAATAAAAATGAGAAAAATTATAATTAAGTTTTAAATAATTATTTAAGTGAGAATAATCTCACATAAAAGTAAAACAAGTTTTAGGCACCAAAAGGTAGAATTTTAAAGGAGAAGATAAATTAGTTATAACACTGCAGCCATTATGAGCGAAGAACCAATGACCTCGCTTTGAAAATAGAGTACAAAGGTCACAACTATACGTAGGTATGAGATATGTTGAACATATGACTTTCCAATTCTTATATAAGGGAATGAATGAGTTTGACACGAGAAAGGAGAAACACAAGTCTGTCTACATCTCTTCAATTATTGTACCATCTAGTTGAGTTTGTGTTTAATTATTTTTTCTTTAAAAAATGGAAAAAAGTGATAAATCAACACAAATGTTTCATTATTTATTAACATTAATTTCTTTATAAAAAATTAAAAATTAATTAATTTAATTTACAAAAACTTTAACATGTCAATTAGTAATGACAATGAATTGTGTCCAACATGAATGATATCTATCCGTTATCCAACTTACATTAAAAAATGGTACATGTTATCTGTCCCACTATTCCTTCTATATTTGCATAAAAAAAAGTTGCACATGTTTTTTAAATCGCGAATATCGATTGGATACCTGTGAATATTTTAAATATATATATATATATTATGAGTTTTTAAATGAAGTCCAAATTAAATTACAAGAAATAAAGATAATAGAAAAAAGTAAAACTATAATTAAATTTTGAAATAATTATTTGAGTGACAATAATCTCACATAAAAGCAAAACAAATTTCAAGCAAGGTATAATTTTGAAGGATAAGATAAATTAATTATAACACGATTATGAGCAAAGAATCATTAACTTTGTTTTCAAAACAAAGCGTAAACTCATGACTTTCCAATTCTTATACCATGTAAAGAATGAATTTGATGAGAGAAGTGCAAGAATCTATCTACATCTCTCCAATTCTTATCATCTAATTAATGAGTTTGATGAGAAAGCTCAAGAGTCTATGTACATCTTATAAATTAGGTCATCCAAACATTGGAAGCAACTATGATATTTATATGTACATATTACAGTAATCTATTTTTTTTATTTTTATTTTCTGAAATATCTTTAATTGATTGAGGATGTTTTCTGAAATATTACAAGCAAAAATGACATATTTAGATAAAACTTCATTAACAACTTAAACTTAATAAAAGATAAAAATGTAATTTCGATATCTAAACCTAACCTGCTTATGAGTAAATATTAAATTACCCGTTTCTTGCAAGTACTTTTTGCCTGCGAATACCAATTTTTACTTACATATATACGGTGGACGCGAATATTCTTTTGTTATCTTAATCCCAACGTATATTTACCATAATGTAGAATTAACTAATACTTAATCTTTTTATATTTCTACTGTTTAAAAGTTCACTTATAATGAATTTGAATGAAATAATTTAAAAAGGTAATTTATATATTTAGTAGATTTAAAATTTTCTTCTACGTAAAATAGGTTATTTGAATGAAAAAAAAATAATATTTCATATAATTAAAACAATAAAATTTGAATTTCACTAGAAGGAGAAATTAAAATTTCATATACTCACTCTCACTTTATAAATATTATATAAACATGTATATTGAAAATATTAAATCGTTAAATATTATGTTGAATATTTAAATTTGACTAATATTTTTTTTTTTGTAAATTTTTATTATAAAAACATATTCTTAAAATGAAATTACATCTTAAAAGCAAAATTAATTACTTTATCCAAACTAAAAATTGAAATGTAAAATATTTTAATTACACAAAATATATAGAAAAAAAAAATACAAGTAATTTAATATATTTAATTTTCCTTGTCTAAACAGTATTAGATTACATATTAGAATTGATAAGTGTTTTAAAATAATAAAATTGAGTATTTTAATTTTAAAATAAATCAATAATATTTTACAGTTTAATCATCTCTCTAAAACTCTTTTTTTGAGTTCTCTTTTCTTTAAGATTTTTGACTCCTTAATCATTTGTTTCATGATTAGAAAACATCTAGGAGATCACACAAGTGCATTCTTAATCATCCACCGATCAATTTCTATTATAGAGCAAGTAAGTTTTAATTCCGTTTTCTTTTCGCTATTAGTTTGAGGTTATGCATATGGGTACTTCTCGCATGCGTCTTTTGGTTTCCTTTTCAAGTTCCTGGTTGATCAGAGGTTTTAAGGACTCTCTTTGATCACAATTATGTGTTCTGTAGGCGTTTTTAGGATTTCTTGAGCTTGAAACAAGGTTTGTGAGTTGTGTAGAGCTGTGGTGATTCTCTTTAAGGTAAGGGAAGCTAGTGTTTTCTTTAATTTTGAATCAAGGAGTGTGAATGGTGGTTGTTATTTAGAGATTCTGATTTTTGTTATAATTTGAAATGATTGTTTTAGTGATAATTATGTTTAATGAATATGTTTGATTAATTGATGCATGTTGTCATGAACGATAGTGAATTGGATTGAATGATTGTTAAAAACAGTGAAATAAACCTTGGATTCGAGGTCAGGCTGCCTCCTAAGAAAAGGACAAGAGGGGAGATGAGAAGCTTTTTTCCTCCCTTTCATTCAATGCAGCATAACCAATTAAAGGAAATGCAGACGGAAGATTCCTCTCTGCTACGTGGCACTCAGGCCTTACACAATCATAACAAATATAACAAACTACTTCTAGAATTCTCTAAGGTAAAGGAAATGGACCAATCTAAGAATGGATAAAATTAG
This sequence comes from Vigna angularis, assembly GCF_016808095.1. Classification (NCBI taxonomy): domain Eukaryota; kingdom Viridiplantae; phylum Streptophyta; class Magnoliopsida; order Fabales; family Fabaceae; genus Vigna; species Vigna angularis. The sequence continues at coordinate 21,023,879 of NC_068979.1, read as the reverse complement.
ACCACCCTACAGGCCTTCGGGTCATTCTTTTGGGCTTACTGTTCCCATATGTAACATTACCATCTCCTTCGACAATGAGACGAGAAATGGCTGGTGCTTGGCTGAATCCAACCTGATTCCAGCATCTTCGAAACCTAACGCTCAATTTCGAATTTCTGAGCATGAGGGTATTTATAGGGTCGCACGTTGACCGGTTGGGCGTGAGAAAATAAGGGAATGGCATGATCTGTAGCTCTTGAGGGGGGAGATGGGATGGTTCAGAGAAGAGTGTAGAATACTCTTGAAGTAGATGTTGTACTTGAGGATTAGGATGAGATGGAGAAGAGTCTGGAAGATGAGATGGACGAACCGAGAGGGAAAAGCATTGGGTCGATGGATCGGTGTGGACAACCCGCTTTAATTGATGAATGGAAATGGGAGTGGGCTTCAATCCCGAATCGCCTCGCAATTCAATAGTGCAATAATTGAAAACGAATTTCATGGTGAGAGCTTGATAGTCCATCAGAATAGGCCCTAACTGCTTCAACCATTGGCCTCCTAGGACCACGTCGGCACCCCCCATGTCCAGGACATATAAATCCAATATGAATGAATGACCCTGAAGAGAGAGATCTATCCCTTGACACACATGAGCACATGTCAGTTCCTCTTCACTGCCAACCAAAACCTTCAAAGGAGGTGAAGGGAAATAGGCCAAGCCTAATAATTGAGCTACTTTCCTTTGAACAAAATTGTGGGTACTGGCCCCATCCACTAAGACACTGATCTGATGAGGCCCAATTTGGCCCATAAGTCACAACGTTTCAGGAGCCCCAATGCCAGAAAGGGCATGAAGACTGATTTGGGCTGACTGATCTGGGTTGTCGACACTTGTCCCCGACTCGCTATGGCCCAAAGCTAAAGAGGCAAATTCAAAGTCAACTTCCCCAACATGGTCAGTCTCTTCAGCAAAGAAAAAAAGAATACGAGCTGGGCAACGATGTGAGCATGAATATTTTTTATCACAATTAAAACAGAGTCCTTTCTCACGGCGGTCCGCCATCTCTACTTCAGTGAGTTGTCGGTAACAGGTTTTTTGCGTGGGGGAGGGTAGAAGGGGGGGAAGGGGTTTCGCGAGTTGTGGTTGAATAGGAGAAGTAATTGTGCTGGTGAGCTGGGGGAGGCCAAGGAGATACTGATTTCGCCTTTTGAACACGGGTGAGATCCTAGTGTTTTTCTTCACGTAACCTTGCTAATTCGATCGCATGCGATAGTGTTGGGGGTTGTTGGGCCACCACCTCGCGGCGGATCTCCGGTTTGAGACCCGAAATGAAACAACTCAAAAGGAAGGAAGGAGGTAAACCTACCACACGATTTGCAATCGCCTCAAACTGTGTTAGAAAATCAGAGACAATGGTGGTTTGGGCGAGCTTGAAGAGTTTGCCCCGTGGATCTTCGAATGTCATGGGAGCGAATCGCGTTTCCAGAGCTTGGAGTAGGTGTTGCCATGAATGGATCTGGCCGTTGCGATACATCCACTGAAACCAGGCCAAGGCGGCGCTGTCCAAGTAAAACGATGCAATAGTAATGCGTTCTTCTTCGGGGGTATTGTGATATTCGAAGAATTGTGTGATTTTGAAGATCCATCCGAGTGGGTCGGTGCCATCAAAGTGAGGCACATCCAGCTTCAGGAAATGACGCTGTGAAGAGTTAGTGTCATTGGAATGTATGCGGTGAGGTGAAGGAGAAGGGGTGAGGGGGTGAGCTTCAAGGTGAGAGATACGTGTGTGGATGTCGATCATTTGGGTGGAGAAAAGAGACATTTGTGTGAGCACATCGTCCAATTTGTCAGAGAGATTTTTCAAACGTGTACCATCAGCCATTGCAAAGGTCAATGAAAGCACCAAATGTTAAAAACAGTGAAATAAACCCTAAGAAAAGGACAAGAGGGGAGATGCGAAACTTTTTTCCTTCCTTTCATTCAATGCAGAATAACCAATTAAAGGAAATGCAGACAGAAGATTCCTTTCTGCTACGTGGCACTCAGGCCTTACACAATCATAACAAATATAACAAACTACTTCTAGAATTCTCTAAGGTAAAGGAAATGGACCAATCTAAGAATGGATAAAATTAGACCACCATGCAGGCCTTTGGGTCATTCTTTTGGGCCTACTATTCCCATATGTAACAATGATCTTGTGAATGTTAATGTTTTGAAGTATGATTGGTGTGAAACTAAGGTAACATTTAGAAGTAAAGTTTGGACTGTGTTAGAAGATAGTTTTTAGGCAAAATTTGGGGTTTTAATAGGTGAATTTTAGAAATACTAGTCTAAGTGAAACAATAATTATCTAGGTTATGTTGTATGGTTAATTAGAACTTGTTTGAGTTGTGAATTAATAGATTTGTGATCTAGAATAAAGTGGTAGACAATTGGTTATGTTTTGAATGGTTTTTAGTGCATTTTTAGAGGTTTGAAGTAGTGAAATTAAGAAACAGTAGGTCTAAGGTATATTGGAGGGTTTGTGGTCTATGATTGAGTCATTTTGGACTTGTCCAGACCCCTAAGTTGCTTAAATGTGGGCTAAAACTTGTAGAATTAATTTATGGTCTAAAGAGTAGTGTTTTAGTTGATTTTGAGTTGGAACTCAATGACGAAGGGGTTAAACTTGGTTATAATTAGATTGTTTATACTTGGTTAAGTCTATTATAGATTAAAATTTCAAATGAAAGTGGTAAAAGTGTCTAAGATAGGTCAGGTTCGGTTGGGAGGGTGCAAATTTTGTAGAATTGGTGTTTTGCAAAATTAGGGCAAGTATTAGATGGTTCTGGCAATGGATTTCAATTGCTAGGTGAGTCAGTTTGCTGGGTTTGTGAAGCTCACTATTTTGGCTCTCACTAGGTGAGTGAAGTATGCTTGCTGGGTGAGCATATGCTCGTTGGAAACCCTATTTCTGGCGTTGGGCGAGTGGTTTTGGGTTTTCTTGGATGTTTTAACTTCCTTTCTTCTATGTGCATGGTTTTAAATGGTATGATGATTTATTTATTGTTCAGTGGTATGGTTTGGAATATATGATGGTATGGAATTGAGGTTAATAAGAGTTCTAAGGAGAATTTTTAATGGTTGTATCAAAGTGTTGTTGGTATGAATGTTGGGAGCTCAATCTTCAGAGTTATCCTAACACTCTAATGATCGTTTATTCTTAATTAGAGAGGAGTGATACTTGTGGTGAAAGTAATAGAAGGTCTTAGTCTAGGTGCTCTAGTATGAGCTAAGACACGAAACAAACTAACCTTGTGAGTGTGGTACGGTGAAACCCATTGACAATGACTCTACAGAGCAGTAAAGGTCACCACAAGTGCATGACTCGCCATAGTTCGACATTGATACTATATCCAGATAGTCCAGTCTAGGTCTTTGACATGATTAAGATATTTGATTTACTTGATGTGAAATATGATGTATGCTATAAATGTTATTATGTTATGATTGGATCTTTTATCACCAGTTTACCCTGTTTTGTGTGTTCTTGTTTTATTGTTCTTATGAAATTGATTATTGAACAATGATTATGTGGTAGGTGTGAGCAGAGAGAAATGATATGACTATAGAGTAGACTTTAGGTGGACACGAGATGTATAGTAGCTTTAGTATATATATATATATATATATATATATATATATATATATATATATATATATAGTGATTATGTTTTCCTTTGATTGTTTTAGAGAAATAATCTTGTACATAGTTTAAACTTAGTAACTTGTATATGGAGTTTGATTTATAGTTATGTTTAAATGACTATAATAAAACTTTATATTTTCATCTGCTTGTTAGCTATTCTATTGTATTAACTATGTGATAGTTTCTGTATAATATTAATAGTATTTGAAATGAGAGGTTACAATTTAACATGGAAATAAATAAATAAAACGAAAAATAGGAAAGAATGCTAGTTTAAAATCTATCAAATTTTCTATTCATTTCATCTTCTTAAGTTAAATTCTTAGATTCAAAGAGCGAGAAGACTCCGTTGCTTCTATATATATTTATCTCTTTTGATAATTATTATTTATATTTTGCTTAAATTTAAATGCAAATTATACTTTAAATTAGGTAAAAACTATTTTGCTAGCAAACTGCACTTATCGTCATCTTTTGACTTCAAACTTTTCTAAATGAATACCGTGCTCAAACTTTTATAAAATTTATGACTTGGTTTTATCAAGGCTTTGAAATCCCAAAAAGTGCTCTATTTCATGAAGTTTTACACAACCCTGGTTGTTGTGCTTGTAACTTTCAATTTACTCATTTAGTCATTGTATTTTGTTAAATGTTGTTTTATGTTTATGTTAAAATGGAACGAGGATAGCTGCCTGAAGAGTTCTTGCCTCCGCCGAACATTTTTCTTGTTTTCAATTCTAGATAACTGATTGGTGTAGGGGGTGACTGGCATAATACATTCTGACGTTCAAGTCATAACTTTTCTTTTTTGTAGGTCTTTTATAATTCAATAGTGATTCAAAGTAAAATTTATTTCGAAATTAAACCGTTATTTATAGAGTTTAAAAGAATTTGACAAATTAATTTACTTCTTAATGATCATTAATACAAACCTTAACCATTATATAGTAGCCATTGTGACAATTGCGCCTTAACTTTGTTCCTTAATCGAGCAATCATGAGATGTTTTCCTGACATATTAATTGTTCGGTTCTTTTCAACTATCTCGTCACCTTACCGGATCGGTGATATAAGCCCATAGTAACATTTTACATAAAAAAAAATCATTCTCAAAATTCAACCACTTTTCTTTTGAAACCATTACAAGATAACAAAAATCAATCAAGGTTCATCGGTATCCAAATGTGACAGTAGTATTTAGCGAACTTTGCGTGGACAAAGGTTTAGATTTTTGAAATTTTAAGTATATTTTCTTTTCATTTTTTTTTTCCTTTCCGAAAAGTAGACAAAAATATCTTTCCAGTCATATAAATTAAAACATTTTTATTATAACACTAATTTTAAATTTTGGTTTTCCACCAGACAACTTTTCTACAAACATATAAATTATAATAGTTTTTTAGAGAAACCATCTTTAAAATTTAGATGGATTATCCATATTTTGGAAAAAAAAAATCTCATCCTCTTTGATGAAGGAAAAATCAAGGAACAATACTGGAACATGACAACTTTAAAGTAAGTTTTGTCACACTGATTTCAAGAATTTTTATGATTTTTGTTCAACTACTATATAATACATTTATGAAACTGGGCAAACAATTATTTGTCTCTGTATAAAAGAATTAATGTAAAAAGTTATTTGCTAATGTTAATAGTGCTCGGCTTTTGTGCCGAAAATTTCAACAAAAAAATTTGGTTCAATTTCATTAAATTAAGGAAGTTGTATTTTGTTTTTTCCGCCTATGGATGTTTTTTTGGTGGTAATAACAGTTAAAAAGTATATAAAAATAATCAAAGAAATAATCAGTGTTAAGAGGAAAGAAAAAATTCTAAGTGTTTCAGAGTTGAAAACGTATATTGTATATATAGAACTTAAGAAGATATGAAAGATTGAAAATAATGCAATCTAAAATAGGAGAGTTGGTACAGCTAAAAGGGATTATGAACACAAAATTTAAAAGAGAATTCACTTAGAGTTTCTCTCAAACACTAGTTCTCTCAAATACAAATTCAAGGTTAGTTGCTGACATTCCAGCTTATATATATATATATATATATATATATATATATATATATATATATATATATATATATATATATATATATATATATACTTTGTTTTGTTTGAGAAAGTATAAGAGAACCATAAAAAAAATGTTTACCCCAATGCCTAAAAAATATTCAAGATCACCAAGTTATTTGAGAGCAAAAACAACATGTAATTTTTTGTTAAATGCATCATATGGATTAAACAAAGTAAAAGTGTGAACAATAGGTGGTTCTTGTGAGTACCAGTGGAAGAATCAACCACATAAAGTTATTACTATTAAGAAGATATTTGGTTTATATTATTTTTACATTTATAATTACTATTTTCCCCCTTATATAATCTTGTTTATTTTCTCAAAATTACTTTCATATTTAATATTATATTACAAACAAGTTATTATTTATAAATAATCACCTTATCACTAACTATTAAATTAATAAAATTAAGAAAGTTGAGAGACTTCATCGTACTTTAAATCTTAATCATACAAAAAAATCAATCAATTGTCATAATCTATACAATAGCGAGTTTGCTAAATAAAAAACATTTCTGAGATCTGAAATCTAAATTTTGAATTTTGAATAAATTATTCATATTATAAAAGGCAACACATTAATGGTTGCTAGTGTAATATTTGTTAGCAAGAAATATAGCAAACATTTATCTCAAATGGATATATAATAATTTATATGGTTAGCTTTTTCGTTAACCCTTCAATTTACACATACATGAGTACAATTAAGTGTGTGTTAGGAAGTTGAAAAAAAATTAAGTTTAGTTGAACTTAACTTTTTTAACTTATGTTTAGTAAAAAGTAAGTTGATTATAACTTGATTTATATTTATTTTAAAAAGTACTTTTGTTCAAATGATAGTTGTTTGGATAATATTAATGAAAAGTAATTTCGTATGTATACTTACTTAAATGTATATGAATTTATAATAATATTATAATTTGAATTGATGATTTTTTTATTTATTTTGTAGTTTGATATTGATATTATTAGTGAACCTTACTTTTACCATTTTATTTGTTATTAAAAGATTAAATGAAAACAAATATGTAATTGAATTAAGAACAATTGAATACATAAGAAAATAGTACAACAATTGATTGTATTGGAGGAAAATGAAATACATATAACCTATAACTAAAATACTAAAAAATAAATATAAGATAAGAAAACATAATATCAAAATTAATGTAAGTTACATATGACTTGTAATTTAATTTTTAATTTAGTCTCAAACAAGATCCATTTCCATTGAAGAGGTAATCGTTAAAGGTAATGATTATTCTTCATTGATATGATTATCATTCTCATGCTCATCTATATTTTCATCTGTAATGCTTAAATTCAAAATCAGTTTCAAATTTTCTCCTAATAAAGTTGTGTTATTTAATGTTGAATTGACTATTTAAACTGTTTCAAATTTGAATTTTGATATATAACGTAAAATTTGCAAGCCTATTTTTCCACACTCCAAATGTCATTTCTGTTGTGTATTTTAAACTTGAATGATAGTAATCGAATACTTCATTATGATTTTCAAATTTAGATGACTGCCTAAAATCAGAAAGGTGGTATCGTTCACATTTATATGAACCAACATATCCTATCGGTGTTGGATAACCTGAATCCATCAAGTAATATTTGCATAATAAAGAATAAAATTATTGAAATGTAAATTGTAAATATAAATAAGTAATAATTATAAGAAACATATACCTGAAGATGGATATGGGAAATTCATGGTTGGAGTTGTGATGATATTCTCAAATACTCGCACATCATGAGCGGTGTCTTTTCATCTCCAGTAATGTAAATATAAAGCACATGTCCCAATCACAAACTGCCATCACATTTTGTGTTGGATATCATTTTCTTCCAATAAATTTAGGTTGTTCACTAGGACTAACTACACATAGGATATGAGTATCATTAATGGCTCCTATAGCATTTTTAAAAAATGGCCAATAAATATCGTCAATCCTTTTGAATTTTTGTATGAAAATGACGAAACCTATAATCTTGTTACTTGACGTATTCAAAGGTACCTTGCGGGAAGGTCTACTTGTTGTCTCTCCTGAGTATTGAAATCTTTCTTGTATCAACCTATTGCCAACTCCATCACCAATCATATTTAAGAACATTGTTACCATTCCTTGACCCCTATTCGTTTAGGTGCTTTTAAGCCATGCTTTACTAATTCAACACAAAGTTTGATTAAATACATGTTTTTCCATTTGAAACATCTCACATCAACGAACGACACATATTTACAAAAGTTCTTGTACCCAAGAATAACTCATTTATCACTATTTCTACATGACTTTTTACATAAATATTTGATTGCATACTCACTAATTAATGCCTGACTTCTTTATCTTCATTCATATTCTATCAGAGATGGTATCGAAGAAAGAAAACTGGAGTAGAAGAAGCACCAATAGTGACAGCGAGGTGGAAGAACGTGGAAGCAGAGGAAGATCAAAAAAGGTAAGTAAGAATTGTAAAACTCATATATTTTATGTGTTGATAGTTTGAGTTATTACAAGAGAGAAAAGGGAAACCCTAGTTTATATAGGGTTCCTACAAAACAGAGAGAAAGAGGAAAAATAATAGTGATATGCTGTAAATCCTAACTAACTACAAACTCTAATTGATTCATTAAATTTCCTAAGAAAAGTCCTTTTGAAGGGCTGAACTTGATGTACCTAAGGATATGCTACAAATCCTAATAGTGATAATTAATAGGTGCTTGAATAAATTGATTTAACAAATTGACAGTAAAGCACAAGTCAGGTCTAGTATTGGTAAGGTAAAGTAACTTCCCTTTCAATCTGTAATAGGAATTGGGATTATCCATGTAGTTTTTTGTTCAGTACAAAGAATTTGTTGTTTAGAAAGGGGGTAGAACATGACTTGCTTTTGAACATTCTGGTTTCTTTAAGAATATCCAAAGCATGTTTCCTTTGACAAAGATGGATACCCTTCTTAAACCTAACCACTTCAAATCCTAAGAAGTATTTGAGCTCTCCTAGATTTTTTATTCGAAATTGATGGTGTAGGAGAGCCTTTATGTGATTGATTTTTGTCATAGAATTTCCTACCAAAATAATGTCATCTACATACACAAGTAGGGTTGTGAAATCTATTGATGTTTTCTTAATAAAGAGAGAAATGTCATATTTAGATTGAGTGTAATTAGTATATATAAGGAAAGTAGATAATTTGTCAAACCATTGTCTACTGATCTGTTTTAGACCATATATAGACTTAGTTAGTTTGCAAACCTGTCCCTTATCATGAACATTTAGACCATGTGGTGGTTCTATGTAGACTTCTTCATTTAGGTCTCCATGTAGAAAGACATTATCTACATCAAGTTGGTGTAGAAACTAATTCTTTGAGGTACCAAGGGTAAGCAGTAATATGACAGTGGTGAGCTTGACAACAAGAGAAAAAGTGTCTAGAAAGTATTCCTTCTTGGGTATAACCTTTTGTCACTAAGTGGACCTTATACATTTTTATAGTGTCATATGCTTTGTATTTGATTTTGTACACCCATCTACAACTAATGGGAGTTTTTTCAGGAAGGAGTTGAGTTAAATACCATATATCATTCTTCTCTAAGGCTTTGATCTCATTCTGCATAGCATCTGCCCACTCAGAATTCATTTTGGCTTCATCATAGGAATTGGGTTCACTATTGGCAATTACAACCATGGTGTATTTTAAGTGTTTCTTAGATAAAGAGTCATAAGACAAAATGTCAGAGATAAGATAAGGAGTTTTCAAACCCTTTTTTACACTTAGATAAAGATTGGTTAACTTGATGTATGTAGTCATTCAAATATCTAGGGTCCTTCTAACTCTATTGGATTTTCTTTGACTGTGAACTCCTTCACTTTCAGTAGAATCCGTGCTTTTAGTACTGACATTTTCAGTGAGGTTTTGGTCATCATTGTTACTCTCAACCAGGTTTTGCTCATTAACAGAGTTATAGTTGCATAACAGATCAATAAGAAAAAGTATTTTATCATCTTCATTACCATGAGTTTCTTTATTGTTTTGTTGGCTTTTGTATGAGAAAATATTTTCATAATAGATAACATTCCTACTTATAAAGATTTCCCTAGTGTTGATCTCAAGCATAATCTAACCTTTCACACCATTTTTATAACTAAGAAAAACGCCTTTTCTAGCCCTAGGATCTAGGTTATTTCTGTTATTTTCTAAAGTGGAAGCAAAGCGTAAGCAACCAAAGGTTTTTAAATTGAGATAAGTTGGAGGAGAATCATACAACAGATCATAGGGATTTCTCCCATTAAGGACAGGGAAAGGAAGCCTATTTATCAAATATATGGCATGAGAGACAACATAGGACCAATAGGCATTAGGAATATTAGATTGAAAAAGTAAGCTACGAGTTATGTTCAATATGTGTTGGTGTTTACACTCAACAATAGAGTTTTGTTGGGGAGTTTCAACACAACTTCTTTGGTGCTCAATACCATGAGAATTGTAATATCCTTGAAAATATTTGTAAGTTAAAATGTAAGATCCATAAAAAAAAATATTTATAATTGTAAATTTTAACATTTTATTAGTAATAATAATTTTAATGGATAGAAAAATGTAAATTTTTGGATATAAAGTTATAGTAATTCTAGAGGGAGAGCTTCAAATTTTTGATAACTTATTTAGGATTTTTTTTAAGAAAAGTGAATAGTAAATAGTAAATAGTAAATAGTGAATAGTGAATAGTTAAAAAAAATATATTAAAATAAATTGTGGAAGAGAACACTCCACGTAGAATTAATCATTCAGAGATAAGAATGATGAATAAAAAATAATTTTTGAATAGTAAAAATGAATAGTAAAAGTGAATAGTAAAAATGAATAGTAAAAATGAATAGTAAATTTTTTTTGCTATAAATAGCCAAGGGGGGGAGGCTGAAAATTGGCACCAAAATTCTAGAGAAATTGTGAGAGAAGAGAGTTGGAGGAAATTATAGTTAAAGAGGGGAAATTCTGGAAGTGTCCGGAGAACGGTTTGAGAAGAGGAAACTAAGTCTGGAATAGAGGTAAGGGAAGCTAACTTTGAGTATTTCTTTTTGTATTATCTTGAGTCTTGAATATGCTATAATTTTTCTTTTGTCTGATTTTAAATCTTGAATATGGAGTATTTTGTTTCTGTATGATTTTGAATTTTAAATAAGAGTATGTTTTGTGTTAATATCCAAGTGTGATAGTTGTAAAATATGATGTTGATTATGTTATGCCAATTGTATGTTATTAGTGGTTTATTTTTGTATTTTGGAAGGATTAGAAATTGTCTAACCGGCTCTGCCAGATTCAATTTCTTATTTCCCCAAACATTTTATTGTTTTCCTTATTTATTTTTATTGTTTTTTTGGAAGGATTAGAAATTGTCTAACCGGCTCTGCCAGATTCAATTTCTTGATTCCCCAAACTTTTTATTTCCTTCCGTATTTATTTTATTACATTTTTGGAAGGATTAGAAGTTGTCTAACCGGCTCTGCCTGATTCAACTTCTTGTTTCCCCAAACTATTTATTTCTTTGCTTATTTATTTTATTGCATTTTTGGAAGGATTAGAAGTTGTCTAACCGGCTCTGCCAGATTCAACTTCTTATTTCCCCAGACATGTATTGTTCTTGTTATTTAATTATATTGTATTGATGGATGGATTAGAAGTTGTCTAACCGGCTCTGACAGATTCAACTTCTTGTTTCCCCATGAATTTTTATATTAAGATTATTTTTATGATTGTCAAATATTGTATTCTTCTATGACCATTTATAGTAATGTTTTATTATTGTTAATTGTTTATAATTATCTTGTATGAATTCTATTATGGATGTTTATTGTGATGAATTTATTGAATGAGTTTGTTGGCTGAAATTAATCTTGTTGGAAGGTTTGGAATAAGGGTTCTGTAATAGCTTGTATATGGGTATTAAATATATAAACAGTGTTTGAGGTTGTTGTGAGAGGAAGTAAAATTAGGCATTTTAAGATTTAGAGCATAAGAAAACAAGGCAGATAAATTAAATAAATAAATTGTTAATTATTGAAGGCCTTCCTTTGTTGGTAGGATAGAGGAACCTTAAAAATCTGAGTTGGCACATCCCTGATCATAGAGCAGCCCTGGCCTGGTCCAGTCAGTTGTGACTAGTCATATGTGCTGGCGTCGAAGGTGAGTTTGATGCGTTCAGACATCTGGGTCCTCTTCGGTGACCAATTGGGGTAAAGAAAAATCTCTACTAGGATGAAAATAAAATAAAACAAGTTGATTGTAGATGCATAATATTATCATGGTAAAAATTTCATATATATTTTATTTATCATTACATTGAGCCCAGACTTTAATATGTAGTTCCTAAGATATGTTGATATATTTTGGTTGATCCATGATCTTTGTTTGGTGAAAATATGTTGAGTTATACTCGGTATGGTCAAAATGAGTTTATAATATGAAGTATGATATCTGGCAATATGTTTAATTTATTGACACCAAAATAGGTTATTGTCAAATTATGATTAGAGAATGAACATGATTGAGTTATGCGGAGAAGAAGTTATGAATTGTTGATTTGATGAAATGTTGGAGTGGATAAGAGGATATGAAATGTTGATTTGATGAAATGTTGGAGTAGATATAAGAAATCATTGCTTATGAAATGATGTTTCCTACGGGAAGTAGTATGTTCGGTTTATACCATGGGAGCTTGATATGAGCAAAGTAACACCTGAGGTTTATGAAAGCAGGCAGCAAGTGGTCTGACCATAAGGCTTTGACATAAATATGTGGTTCATAAGTTTTATAGAAGCAGGCAGAGAGAGGTCTGACCATAAGGCTTCAGAGAGTAATACATAGTATACAGGTGAGACTTAAGGAAGCAGGCAGAGAGCGGTCTGACCATAAGGCTTCGTGAGTAAGCATGGTAAAATTGTAAGGTTTATGAAATTGAGGAAGTTGATTTTGATAATGATGAATTAATGACATCGGGGTAATGATATTTTAGTAATTGTAGAAATACATGTTTGAACTATTCTTATTACAAGTTTAATGATTGATATGATATGGTTGGCTTACCCTTATTTGTTTGTTCTATGATCATATAACTCATGTTATATGTGATTAGATAATGTTGCAGATGCGGTTGAAAAAGCTTAGAGATGAGAGAGATGCGGGGAAAAACTTTCAGGGATTTTTGTAAAAAGAATAAATTTGTATTGGGAAGATTATGTTGTGTAAAACTTATAAGTTGAAATTTCAATGATGAAGACTATATTGTTTAAAGTTTGTAAGTTTGGTATTGTACTTTGGAGTAATTGAAATAAAGTTTGATTGTTTATATGAGATATCAAATTAATTTAGTCTCTACTATCAGTAATACCCTTTAAAATATTTGGGTGTTACAAGAATCATATAAAGTAGTATAGTTAAACTCAGGTCCATTGTCAGTTCTAATGATTTTAATGGTTTTATCAAACTGGGTTTTAATTTTTACAATAAAATTATACAGTTAATCTCTAGCACGACCTTTATTATGCATTAGAAAAGCCTAAGTATGTCTATTATAATCATTAACTATAATGAGAAATTATTTATGACCATGAATAGAAAAGATGGAGATAGGGCCCCATATATCACAATGTATCATTTCAAAGCAGTTAGTAGATAAAGAATTACTTTTAGGAAAGGAAAATCTATCTTGTTTGGCATAATGAAAATCACAAGCATTATACATAAAGAAAATTTTTGCATATCTATTCTATAATTTTGTGTCCAGGGTGACCTAGCCTATAATGCCACAAATTTAATTTATACGTTCATAAGAGAAAACAAATTTAGGTATAAAATCTTGGTCAAAAATAGGAAACGATTGTAAGTAATAGAGACCCTTGTAGACCTTAGCACATCCAATCATCTTCAATGTAGAGTTGTCCTGTATTTGACACATCTTAAGAAGAAAAAGTTAGGGTGCAGTTTATGTCCCTAGTTAAACTTTGGCAAAATATTAGGTTGAAAGAAAAATCAGGAATGTATAAAACATTAAAGATAAAAATCTTTCAAAATTAAATGCTTATTTCTTGTTGGGCAGTCACAATGGAATTATTTAGAAGTTTAACAAATATAGGTTTGATCTTATGGAAGGTGGCAAAGTGTTTTTTCTCATGGGTCACATGACCACTAGCCCTTGTGTCTATAATCCAAGAAAACATACATTGTTTTTCCTCTATTGTGTCCCTTTGTATTTGACTAATGCTATGGGAAGAGTTATCAACTTTTTCTATCATTTGTAATGTCAACACCCAATTTTGTCCGGGTACGTTAAATAAAAAAAATGTGTTAGAATTTGTATCTTTATCTCTTTATTGCCTTTTTATTTTATCTTCATTTTTAGTTTATTTTCATACAAAAAAAAAATAATAATAAATCTTTTCTGTTTTAAATTTAATTTTATCTTTATTTCATCTTTTATTTTCTTTTTGTTTTTAATTAACTTTATTTTACTTTAGTTTCATTTTTATAAAATCAAAAAAATTATGTATATACGAAATACAAAAAAATACATAAAGTAGAAAAGTAAAAAAAAAAGGGAATATGATAATGAAAAAAGAGGGATGACGGCAATGGCTTTCCAGTCTTTGGATGGCACATGTTTCCCTCCACGGCAGCCACTTGCATTGTGCTTTCCACCTCCCCATGGCAGCCTGGTTGCTTCCCACGCTATCTTTAGATGCATGCACTCCAAGTGGTGGCAGCCATTATGCCAGTTCAGCACCCATACGCTACAGAGCAATGGCGAAAGCACACAGCTAACGCGCAGGAACCATACAGCTAACCCATGCTTGGTGCAGTCTTCACGTGGGAAGCAAGCACCAAAAGGATGCCATATTCTTCATGGGATGCAGAATTTTGGTCAGCACATGGGGAGAATATCTGGTGCGATTCCACTTCTGAAAAGAGGTCGCAGTGGGAATATTATTTTCTCCCTTTCTTTTTTCATTCCCATCACTAACTCCTGATACCAGGGATAGAGACCAAAAAACATCACAAGACCGGCCATATCTTTTTCACCATCCATACACCATCTGGAACACCCGAAAACTCCTTTCCGCCGTACCCATTATTACCCCACAACCATCTCCGGCACCCATATCCCGACCACCATCTTCATCCTTACCCTGCGGTCAGCATCTTCATCCTCACCCAGATCACCGTCATCCGTATGCACCAGTCACCATAGCCATATTTCTCTTCACGACCAACACTCAGAAACCTATCCTCACCAAACCAGACTCAACCACCACCACCAATCACCATCTTCACCTTTATTCGTCCACCCAATTTCCACTTCATTAGCCCCAACACTCGTAACCGCGGTAAACTACTTCCCTTTTCACTTCCAATTCTTCACCTCCAACAACATTCATCTACAACGGAAAAAAATGAAAAAAAGGCAGCCACCCTGAGAAAGATACTGTTGGTGTCGCTCCTAGTCACTTCTGTCAGTAAGAAATCTCCGGTGACCATTATAGTGACCAATAAGGGCTGATGGTAACGACTTGCGTCCCCAAAGATGCCTCTAGTAAGGCATGAATTGGCGAGAAACCGTGGACGCTGGAAGCCACTGAAGATGGGATTGATAACACTGTCGCGCGAAGAGAATAGAAGAGAAGGAAGGAGAGGCAGACGGGGAGACTAGCCCAGAAAGAAAAAGATCAATCCGAAAGAGGAGGAGGCAGAGGAGGCACATCACTTGGAGAACTGGGAAGGAACTTGTTGAAAAAGAAAGCCAGCCACGAGGAGGAAGAAGACGTAGAAGGCATAGTCGAAGGCATAGGACTAGCAAAAGGGTAAACCAAGCTTCAAGAGGTAAGTAATGTCACCCGCTCCATGTTTTACTGAGTTTGGTTAGTCGTCTTTGAGCGTATCTTTGTCTTATGTTGCTACGTTTGCATGTGTTAAGTTTGCATGTGTTAAGATAAATAGATGTTGTGTGAATATTTGTACCTATACATTGTTACCGAACAACCATCATCCCACCTTCTTGACGCCCACGACCATCATTTCCACACCTTATACACTGACCTCACGAGCAGCTCAATCTTTCACCTCTACATACGACGACCATCATCAAACACACCAGTAATAACCTCCATATTTCCACTACTAACGCGCACGGCCAAACTCCCATATTCACCACTCCAGCCCACCATCTTCATTGTTACCATTCGGCCAACCCCTTCATCTTCCCTATTTTCATCTCTAACGCCCATTGCCTCCAACCCATCATCCATCATTCATCTCTGAACCTAAAACTCTTCATTCATTAACAACTCACGACAATCCCACTTTCAAGATTCAGCATCCACAATCTCCACTCACCATCACCAACGCACACTGACGGAGACCCATTTTCAGCCCACCATATTCATCACGCTCATCTTCATCCATATAATATCTCCAACATCATTATCCCTTCACGGCACAACCCTTCATCCAGCTTCAACCATATCCATACCCATGCATCCGGCAACCCTTAACACAAACCAAATCACCCAGCCACCTTACGTCATTATCACTGAGACCACTGGTTCATCACCGTTACCTCCCACCATACACCAACCGTGAAACCTGATACTACCAGGAATCATCATTTCCTCTACAACTCTTGCTTCACTGCCTTATCATCTCGAATCCTTCAATCACCACCTCTAACCACCGCCAGTCACCATGACCATTTCATTCATCAGCCACTACACGACACCACCAAAAACCCATCTTCGAGTCATAGCCATTATTATCTTTCCATCACCATTGTCTCTATCAGCCACCAGCTATCACCACCAACCATTGTGAGTGCCACCAACATCCCATTCGAACTCTCATTTTTGTTCCTTCCTCTGTGAATGCGAGCTAAGTCCCGTGAAACTCCCTATCACCATCTTTCCTCCCAGCCAATATCATCATCTCCACCGTTACCTCTCACCAACAAACACAACCTTATTTCCATCTTCAACCTCACTGCCATCATTCTTCAGCCGCCACTGTCATCCAAGTCACCGCCGCACTATCACCTTGCCTCTCAAACCGCACCCCCCATCTCCATCATATTCCCATCTAACCCAACACCACAGTGACAGTCACCGCATGCCATCACCTTGTCGAGACCCTGCTACCACCGTGACCACTTCGCTAGCTTCAGAACTAGCAAACCCGACCATGGCTTTGGCAAACTTAGAAAACTCATCACCCTAGATCACCACGCACCTCCACGGGACTACCAAGAACCCATCTTTGGGTCACAGCCGTCATCATCTCAAGCCCCTCAACCACCATTGCCATTCTCAATATTACTGCCTAACTCCTTCATCACCATTGCACCACTTTATACTCCCCACCGTGACCAGTCTAAAGCCTTCCAACCAAAACCCCTTATTCTTATTCTTCTTCTCTCGCGCCGCAACCAAACACGCCCTAATGTCCAGCTCATCTGCAACCCAAACCCACTCCGCCTTCACCTCACCACCGCAAGCCACCGTGAAGCTTCCATCACGCACCCACCATCATTATCCTTTCCGTCCTCAACGTTCACCTCTGACCACTGTGAACCACCGAACCTACAAGAAAAATCACAGAACCAGTACTGCACCTGTCACAACCTCCAACTACCGTCATCTTCAAACCACGGGCCACCACCCCAAACTCTTCTCCATCCTCATCACATCATCCTCAGCCCTCTTTACTGCCGTGAACCTCTATTCCTCTCCCCACATTCACTGGTCATCATCAACCTCCCAAAACACCTCACGGCCAAATACCCATCCTCCATATTCACACTCACTGTCCATAAATAAACGCACGTTAAGTTTTATTCGAACGTTCGTCTTTCAGTTAGTTTCCAATCGTCCGTCCTTATTTCCCCAACGAACGCTCGTCCAAACGAACACTCGCCTAAACGAGCGCTCGTCATTCACTTCATTTCTCAGCATCCGTCCTTCATCGCTCAACGAACGCTCGTCCCAACGAGCGCTCGTCATTTCACCCCTTTCCCAGCGTACGTTCGTCAATTCCCAACGAACGTTCGTCCTCAACGAACGCTCGTCCCCAACGAGCGCTCGTCATTCACCCCTTTCCCAACGAACGTTCGTCCCCAACGAACGCTCGTCCCCAACGAGCGCTCATCATTCAGCCCAATTTCCCAACGAACGCTCGCCCAAACGAGCGTTCGTCATCTACCTCTCACCCAAGTGTCCGTCCCTAATTTTCCAATGAACGCTCGTCATTTAACCTCCTTTCCCAGCGTTCGCTCATTATCTCCACCAACGAACGCTCATCATCCAATGGACGTTCGTCAACTCTCCCTAACGAGCGCTCGTCTTCCCAATGGACGTTCGTCCTCAGCGGATCTTTTTTTTTTATGAACGTTCGTCTTCCCTAACGAACGTTCGTCCCATGTACAGTATCCACCCCTTTGTTTTGTTTTTATATTTGTTAAACTTGTTTTTGTTTTACATAAATTTCAAAAAATATATAAAAATTGTAAATAATAAAAAATATATAAAACTTAAAAAAAACATTTAATGTAATAAATCGGTATGAGTACTCGTGCGATCGTACGCATCAGCCTAATACTTATTGCCCAAATATAAAATAAATAAAAAGCCGTGTGAGTGCTCGTGCGATCGTACGCATCAGCCTAGTACTCATTACGCAAAACAATAAAAAGAGAAAGCCGTGTGAGTGCTCGTGCGATCGTACGCATCAGCCTAGTACTCATTACGCAAAATAATAAAAAGAGAAAGCCGTGTGAGTGCTCGTGCGATCGTACGCATCAGCCTAGTACTCATTACGCAAAACAATAAAAAGAGAAAGCCGTGTGAGTGCTCGTGCGATCGTACGCATCAGCCTAGTACTCATTACGCAAAAAATATAAATATTACAACAAAAATACCAAAAAATATAAAAGTCTTCAAAAACTAAAAACATCACATTTTCAAACAACAAACAATATCGCCTTGCCAGAACTACGTGATCCTTGATTCTCCATCAAAAGTGGAGATACGTAGGAGCAAGGCCAGTCCTTGTCAGGCTCATTCTCCCAAAAATCCAAATCATTTTCCAAACAAATTCTCAAACAATTTTCAAACAAATTTCCAAAGCAGTTTTCAAAGAACTACGTAACCCTGATTTCTCACATGAGAATACGTAGGAGCAAGGTCAATCCTTGTCGGGCCCAAAAAACTAAAAAATATTGTTTGTTTTCTTTAGCGTTTTATTTTAAGGGGAAGTTAACTACTTTGAAAACCACATCAACATTCGCGCATTTAGTTAAAGGTACTGCCTTAGGGCAGGCGTTGTAGGGTGCTGATACCTTCCCTACACGTAACCGACTCCCGAACCAAGAATCTGGTTCAATTTGACCATGCCTTATCATTTTATGGTTTTTCCGTAGTTTTCCAGAATAAACTATGGTTGCGACTCCAAAATCTCTTTTTCAATATTTTTATTATCTATCCTTTTATTGGATCGTCGTCCCGTCGCGATTCCGGTTGCGACAGATGGCGACTCCACTGGGGAATGCCAGAGAGTCAGGCCATTTAATTAGATGTGCGAATTTAATGTGGTTTTTCTTTGTGTTTTTCTTTCCTTTCTTTTTCTTTATCTTTGTTTGATATTTGTCATAATTGTATATGTGTTTGTTTTGATTATATTGAACCCTAGGGTAGAAAACATGTTATATCTGCCTGGGAATTTTCTGGTTGTTTTGCAGGTGAGGGTTTGGGGTGTACAGTTGTATTCTCCCTTCACACACACACATCATATGCATATCATGAGTGAGGCCCTATACCCGGGTCTGAGCGCAACTTAGAAATAGAGGGGTTGTGTAGCGGTGTCACTCTGGGATGTACTTCCTGTTTGGCTATCGTGAGAACCCCAGCCAGAGTCTGTTCTTTTCATTTGTGTCTCCACATCTAGTTGATTACTCTGACTGTTGTGGAGAAACAGTGAAAAGAGCCATAGCTCTGGTGGCCTGATTTAAGCATTAGGAAGCTATCCTTGTGAGTGCATATATTTGGCCTTAGAACTTTTGTCATCCAACCTTTGATAAGGCACAAAAGGGAGAAATGTGTATTCTTATAACCCTCATTGTTCGCTTAATAAAAATCACGCACCGCGTACATATCATCATATCTCTTTTGCTTTTTTTCTTTTCTTTCTTTTGCTTTTTCCTTTTTTTCGCTCATTTGTTTTTTTCTTCATAGTCTTGTCACATTTTGTGGATTCTAGTCAAAAATTATAAAGTTGTGATTAAGGCCTTAAGCTAAAGATGGGAATTAACATGGAATTTTGAGTCGAGAGGTATTCGAGTTCATACATTTGGACGAAAAGATGCACGTCGAGCAAAGGAGGATAATATTGGTGGGGTATAAGAATTTGTTGAGTCTGTTAGAGGTGGAGGTCCAAACATCAGCAATTACTACTTTAGCCCAGTACTATGATCCACCACTAAAGTGCTTCACTTTCCAAGATTTCCAACTAGTATCAATAGTGGAAGAATTCGAGAAGGTCTTAAATATACCTCTCAAGGAAAAAGCTCCATACAACTACCTTGAGCAGTATAAAGTACACCCAATGAAGTTAGAAAGCGAGTTCACAATCAAGGGCAAAGTGAGGGGTCTTCCTCAAAGATACTTATGGGAATACCTACATCGTTTGGCTTAAAGAGGAAAATTGGGAAATGTTTACGGATGTATTAGCTCTTCTCCTCTATGGTGTCATGATTTCTCCTAAATGTCAAAAACCTCGTCGATTATGCCGCTATGAATGCATTTGTGGGAGACAAAGAGCGCTGTGAGAATCTAGTCAGTGCCATCCTGGCTGAAGTTTATGAGACCCTTAATCGTTGTTATGAACTTAAAGAGGGAAGGATGTTATGTTGTCTACCAGTGGTGTATTTGTGGTTCATTTCCCGTGAGACTGGAGACACCTTAAATTCCCTGTACCCCATGGACGAATTATCGGAGTATATAATCGATTACAAGGACATTGTAAACGATTACCAGAGAGAAAGTTGGATTTTGCACAAAAAGTCCATCACAGGTACTCAGTCAGGTGAACATGGGTCACCATTGGAAAAAGAAGTGATTTTTAGGAGCTTTCGCACTTGTCTTAGGCTGTTCCTTGTGAACCACATGTGAAAAGAGCAAATGAATGGGCGCAACTTTGTGCAAGTTTAAACGAAGAACAAGATAAATGGTGTGTCCCTTGGTAGCATAGATCGCAGATTGTATATCATTTGCAGGAGCTAAGAATGAGCTTGGAAGAGTCTCCAACAAATTATAGAGATGAAGGCCCGCAAAAACGCTCGTCACACATGCAACGCCAAGTGGACGTTCGTCCAGTTCTCTGAAGACGACGCTCGTCCAGAGAATTAAGGGGACGCTCGTTTTAAAGGGGACGCTCGTTTTAAAGGGGACGCTCGTCACGTGAGAAGAGGACGTTCGTCCAGTGGGATAAGAGGGCGTTCGTCCAGTGGGATAAGAGGGCGTTCGTCCAAGATTTGGCACGCTCGTCCAGGACGTTTAGAGAAGACGATCGTCCAGGCAGTAGAGAACGCTCGTCCAGAGAGTTAAGAGGACGCTCGTCCAGTGGATAAGAGGGCGCTTGTCCAAGATTTAGGACGCTCGTCCAGGCCAGAGAATAGGACGCTCGTCCAGATTTCAGTGGACGCTCGTCCACTCTTGATTTTTCTATGGGCGCTTTAGTCCAGAAATTCGAAGGGGTTACTGTCTTTGGTTCGTTGGAGGTGCATCTCACTTAGAGGAGAGTTTGGAGGGCTGCTAGGGCTCGTGGGAACACTCCCTTCTTCCTATTGGATTCTTCATCTTCTTCCATGGCCATTTTATCTTGTGAGGAATGAACTTTTGGGTGAAATGTTTCATCAAGTTAAAGACACTTGGGGGCAATGTTGTTCGCTTCAAGGGAGACCCAAGATTAAGGACTATTAATGGAAGTTTCCCTTAGCCAATGGATCGCAGAAAAGGTTAAGACAATCAAGTTGTAATTCACATTAATTTCCCCTACCCAATTTGTGAGAAGAAATTTCAAAATGATGAACAATGGATAGAAGCAGCGATGACAAAACTAGAGAAGGAATGTTGCCATTCAGCTAAAAGAGGACATAAAAGATTGATGAGTCGGATGAAGGAATATGTCGTTGAATAAGGACAAGTTAAAAGAATTGGAAGAGAAGTCTCTCATAGCTAGCTTCCCTTGCCAATGGAGCCATTGAAAACGTCCTTAAGTTCTTAGTTGATGCTAATGTCAATCATCAACCCGCCTAAGGGGATTGAAACATTCCTCAATTGCTGCGAGAAACTGATCAGACGAATGAAGAAAGTGATGACTAAAGCCTGCGATGGTTGACCAAGAATTCCTATGTCTAGCATTTTGGGGATTTCAGAATAATGAACCACCTTATTGACTCTGTTTCGTGTTAATTTCCAAAATTATACCGGGGCAAATATTTTCACAGCTTTATAGTTTCTGACTAGAGAATTTGAACTTGGTTTTCTTTTCTTTTCTTTTCTTTTTTATTTTTATTTTTATTTTTTTCTTAATTTGTTTCACAAAAAAAAATACAGCTAAGCATCTAAGACACCCTAAAGGACACGAACCAGTGGCAAAATCATGGAGAACCAAGTAGAAGTTCAAGAGGGAATGAAAGCCGATATCCAACAGCTGAAGGAACAAATGAGACAGGTCCTAAAGACCCTGGATGCCTTACAAAGTTCTGGATGTTTATGCACACAACGATCACAACAAGGAGTTCCAGAAGCACAAACTTTCCCTTCCTATGGTCTTCCCCCGAATTATACTCCACCCTCAGGAGTGGACTTGAGACATCTTGACACTCAAAAGGCCGAAGGTAATGCAGCTGAAGTAGAAGACGAGCCTGGGGCAACCACTTTCACAATTCCTAGGCAGATGATCCAACCAGGTATTGAGAGCATGATGATGAAAAAACAACCTGAGACGAAGTCTCCATCTTGTGTCATTACACCAGCAGATTTTAAGGACGATAAGAGCAGATTAGAAGTCCCTGAGAAGAGGTTGAGAGCCATAGAGGATGAAGGAAGTTTTGAATTTGGAGATGCTAAAAAACTATGTTTAGTTCCTGACGTGGTGATACCTCCAAAGTTCATGTTGCCAGAGTTTGAGAAATATCGGGGAAATACTTGCCCGAGGGGCCACATAAGCATGTACTGCAGGAAAATGGCAGCTTATGCCCACGATGAAAAACTTTTGATTCACTTCTTCCAAGAAAGTTTAATTGACGAAACTCTAACTTGGTACATGCGCTTAGATACTACTCACATATACTCATGGAAACATCTGGTTGAGACCTTCCTAAGGCAGTATGGATATGATAAAGATTTGACACCTGACAGAGCACAATTGCAGAACATGGTGAAGAAAGAATCTGAATCATTCAGAGAATATGCCCAAAGGTGGAGAGAGATAGCTGCTCAAGTAGAACCGCGTCTGAGCGACAAGGAGATGACTACCACGTTTTTGAGTACTCTGCAACCACCATTTTATGAGCACATGTTAAGCGTCTCAGTCTCCTCAAGTTTTACTGACATAGTATTAGTTGGAGAGAGGGTTGAGAATGGCATAAGAAATGGAAAAATTGCACTAGGCCCAGAGCTAGTAGCCAGTTTAAACGATTATGGTCCTGGTCATGAGAAGGATAATAAACGAAGAGCTAATTCTCATTTTACTGCCTATCCTCAAATGTCACATTCCTATGGGTCCAGTCGAGCCATTGAGCGAAGAAATTACAATCGCGATAAGAGGGTCGCCAACTTCACTCCTATCCCCATGACCTATACAGAGCTGCTACCAGATCTTCTCCGCAGAAACCTCATAAAGATTTGTCCAAGCAGGCCTATACGACCTCCGTATCCAAGGAGCTATGACGTAAATGCCAGATGTGATTATCATGGAGGGGCGTGTGGACATTCAATAGAGGCATGCAAGGCTCTAAAACGTAAAGTGCAATCTTTGATCGATTCAGGATGTTTAAAGTTTGAAGAAATGTAATCTAGCACTGCGGCAAGGCGTGAGTTCACCTCTACAAATGCCATGGACGAGTGAAGAGGACTCTCGGATTATTTGGAAAGCATAAATTATTGTAAAAGTTGGAACTGATGTTGTTTTGCTCGAGCTTTAATTTGTCTCACTATGAGGTTTATGCTCATTGATATCACGCTTTCATCCATGAATTTTAATGTGAAATTTCATTACTTGGTATCTCCAAGGTTTACTGGAAATCATGTCCTAATAGGGTGTCGCCAAACAAAAAAATGATGATATATATAAAAAAAAAGGGGTTTGTCTAAATTTTCAAATTGTGCAATTTTGTTTACGAGTTCTTTGTTCTTCTCCTCCCATTTTCTTTGTCTCATATGCATAATGATTTCAAAATTGTGTTCTTCATGCTAGTGGCGTTCATTTCATTCGAAGTCTTTTTTCGTATTTTCTTTGTAAATAATTTGTTTTCTGATGAACCCGGTTTTCCATTTTTTCGTTTAGATTAGAAATTTTGTTAGACTGAAATAAAAAGAAAAACCATAAAAATATTTTTTTCATTTCATTCATTGGAGCAGAATTACAGTAAAGGTCGGAGATATTTTTGAACAATGACATCATTCTGAATACACTCATACGATCTTAACATTTGATAAATAAAATAAAAATGCAAAAAAAAAAAAGCAAATATAACAAAAAAATGCAAGGAAATAAAAAACAAAAAAAAAGAGCAGAAAATAAAACAAAATCAAATAAAAGATTGTGCAAGGTTCGATCACTAGTGATCGTTAAGTTACAGACCATGAAAAAAAAAATATAAGTAAAAGGAAATTTAGCGAAAGTATTCCCGAGCTGGTTGCGGTGGTCTGAGGGAGAGCTCCGTCGAGGGAGCTCTGGTCCGGAATGTGATAAGCATGGGTGGAGCGATTTGTCGTGTGTCCCTATCGTCGTCAATGATGATCGGAACGGGGAACAAGTTCAGCAGCCTCGGCGCCCTCATGATCACCCAGTCGTTTTCTTTCCAGAAAAAGCAAGAAAATTTGCGTCAATAATAGGGAAGGAAAAAAACAAATTTCAAAAAAAAAAACAAAAAAAAAAAAAGAAGAAGAAAAGTAAAAAAAAAAAAAAAGATGGAGGTGATTAGGATACTTACCATACATGTATAGCGGCAGTTGTGAAAACTGAGTGCCAGTGGGGTCTATCTCCGCTTGCCAACGCCTGACCCGATTGCCGTGGTTGTTAAACCAGCAGTGCACATTGTATTCGGTGGCATCTGCGAAAGCCCTTAGTCGAGATGCAATCTCGACGACTTGGGCTCTGCTGGGATGTGAGACCCCGTAATTGTAGATATGGGTCATCATTTTGACCTGATCGTCAGTAGGTCTCCACCGCTGACTAATGTACCTCTCCATCTCCATCTCGTTCATCTTTCCTCTCTAAGTTTTCTAAAACAAAAAAAATAATAAAAAAATAAAAAGAACAAAAACATAACAAAAGCATAAAAAAAAAGGTTTTTTCAGTGTTTTCTTTATTCGTTTTTGTTTCCTTTTAAGTTAATTTTTGTTCGGTCGGTCTTTGTTATTTCAGTGTCCGGTCTCGGATCTGTTTCACGGTCCTTGCAAGAGGGTCCTAAACGGATCTATGTCCTTTTTGTCCTTGTCCTTTTGTCCTTGTCCATTTGTCCATGTTCGATTCATACAAATAAAATTCTCTTTTTAAGTTTTCTGATTTTATGGGGTACGTGGCGTTGTTCTACCCGATTGTCTCTGCCATACCTTCAATCGAAGGGAGATTAACGTCTGGTTTCCAGCCTATATACCCCTTAAGTTAAGACAGTTGTGTTTTTAAGTGTTTTAAGTTTTTTTAAAAAAAAAAAGAGAAAAGAGAAAAGAGAACTCAGAAAGAAAGGCAGAGAAAGGCAAGATGGAAATAAAAGCAGGAGAGCAGAAAAGCTTAAAAGAAAAACTGAACAGCATAACGGAAAGAAAGAAGCAAGAGCTGGAAAACAAAAGGGAGCAGAAAAGAAAAAAAAACAGAAAGCGAAAGCATAAGAAAAGAAAAAACAGAAAGGGAAGAGGGGAAGGAAAGCAGGGAAATCGAAGAAGGAACAAGAAAGAAAAGGAAGAACAGAAAAGCGTAAAGGAAAGAAAAACAAGGAAAGTGGGAAAGCATGAAGGGAAGTGAAGAGGAAGAGCGAAAAAGCCTAAAGGAAAGGAAGAGAGATTTAGAGTTCAGAAGACTTACCTAGAAGGAGAAGGGCTTGCAGAAGCTTGTCGGAGGACTCAGACGCCTTCGAAGGCACGCAGGCAGAACCTCGTCGCAGGAACCCGACGCTCTCGACAGACGCTCAAGGAAGAGAGAGAAGAGAGAAAGGGAGAGCAAGAGAGAGAGAGATCAGAAAATGTCGCCCAACGCGGAGGAGCTCTCGACTTATAGCCGGAAATTTCCCACTGTAGCTACAGTTCCGGTCGCTGCAACTGCCTGGTGTCGGTCTGATTTCTTTCTGAGTTTTAAAAAAAAAAAAAAAAATTAAAAAAAATTTTTAAAAAAAAAAATTTTTGAAAATCTGAAAACGGGTAGGGTTTTGTTGGGACGATCCGGCCCAATTCAAGACTTCTTGGATGATCCGATTTCACCAAAAAAATAATAAAACACAAAAAAAATCAAAAAAATGATAAATAGAAAATTTTTCCAAAAAAAATATATAAGCGGAGTGATGTAAAATTTGAAGCGTTCAAAATTGTTTTTCATTTACATGATAAAGGACATTTTCAGGTTCATTGGGCCTCATTACCATGTTAGCTTTCTTTGAACCCAATTCTTCTGAAATATAATTTTGAGTGAAAAATTATTTTGGCATGTTTGTAATTTCACATCACACCATTTTGTTTGTTTTTATTTCTTCTTCTACATTTTGAATAAATCTAAGAACAAAAATATTGAAAAAGGAACAGTGCTCGAGCCCATTAGGCCCAATGGCCTTCGTGGTTTTTCTCTCGAGTCCACTTCTTTTGAAAATATGTCAAAAAAAAATTTTTGTTTTCACATTTTTGCTGTTGAATGATTTTTTGTACATTTGTTCATTTTGTCCTGTGTGATTTTCTTTGAATTGGTAGTAAAAAAAACAAACAAAACAAAAAAAAAATCTGAAAAAAAAAAGAACAGTGCTCGAGCCCATTAGGTCCAATGACCTTCGTGGTTGTCTCTCGAGTCTATTTCTTTTGAAAATATGTCAAAAATATTTTGTTTTCACATTTTTGCTGTTGAATGATGTTTTGTACGTTTGTTCAAATTGTCCTGTGTGATCTTCTTTGAATTTGTAGTTAAAAAAAAAAAAAATCTGAGAATGAAAGATGAACAGTTTTGAGCCCATTAGTCCCCGTTGTCATATGTGGTTTCTCTTAAACCAGTGCATCTGAATTTCTGGAAAAAAATAAAAAGTGCATGTTTATGTAGGTTTTGTGTTTTCAATTCATGATTTCCCTTTCATTTGTATGAACAAGTATTTGTGCAAAAACAAAAAAAATGTGTTTTTTTTTTGTCATCTTCTTGTGACAAGTTCACACGGCTCAGGTCATCTGATCCATTGGGTCAATGTGCCTGGTAAGTCCACCTTCCTTCTGTGATTTTTCTCCTCGGGTTCGATCCGATCTGGATTTTCCCGTGTCAAAAAGTAAAAAAAAAAAAACATTTTTCAAACATTTTTCTAAATCAAGTTTACTCATATCAATTTTTGCATCGCTCACCAAGCCTAGTTTCTGCACTGGTTCCCAAGCCTTTGTTTCCATTTTAGCTCTCAAATCCTATTTCCCATACTGGCTTGCAAAGTCCAGCTTCCATGCTGACCCGCAAGGCCCAGTTTCCACAATGGCCGAGAAATATCAATTTCCCCAATGGCTCAAAGCCCATTTCCCATACTGGTCTGCAAAGCTCAGTTCCCATGCTGACCCGCAGGATCCAGTTTCCATTGGCAAAAAGAAATCCCATTTCCCCAATGGCTCACAAGGTCCAGTTTCCAGGCTGGTCCGCGAAGCCCGATTTTCAAACAAAAAAAATCTGTTTTTCAACAAGCATCATCATTTTCATTTCATTTTACTTTTCTTCATGCATAAAACCAAAAATACGCAAAAGTTGAGTCATTTTGTTTTTTTGATGCAAATCATCCATTTTATGAGATTTCAAAAAAAATGTAATGGATGTCATAATCTCCTGTAGTCAAATGTTTGGGTCACATATTCTTAAGAGATATCTGTGTGTGCATTGCTTGAAAACATCATCCTTCAGCCTTCATTAAACCAAAATTGGCCCAATCATGTTCTTGAGCCCAAATAATAAACACCAAGTTTTACACTGGGGCAGATTTTCCATTACCTCCACTTGTTTTCATTTGGGAAACTCCTGAATTCGTTAGAAAAAAAAAAGAAAAAAATGTAAAAAAAAAATGAATGACTCTTGTTGAGATCATTTAGTCTTTGTCTCCTAATTAATCTTTTGAAAATAAGGCAATCAAAATTTGAAATGATGTGTGGCCATCTTTCTTCATCCAAAAAAAAAACAAAAAATATATCCATTGATACCCAATTTGAGCCAATAAGAAATTTCTTTTCAAAATTTTACCCAAACAAGGGTTATCATCACAGTAGAAGTTAACTCAAATTGCAAAGGAACACACTTAGTGATCAAATGAAGATAATTCCTCAAAAGTGAAGCAAAAATGCAAAGAATCACAAAGTGATGGCAAGCAAAGAATGAAATTTGAGAAAGGGCAAAGTAGTCAAAACAGTTTTGACGAATAACTGATACAAAGTATAGATGGTAACCCTTGTTTTTAAAAAAAAAATACCCACAAAAATTTATTTGAGCCTTTATATCCTTTCTTTCAACACCCTTTAGCCCAAGCCACATTACAAGCCCAATAAAAGTCCACACAGATTGAATACTGGTTGCTTAAATTTTCATAAAGCTTAATTTTGAGACAAGACAAAAATGACCAACAATGCAGTCAAAAAAAAAATGAAAAAATGATGAAAAATAAATGTCCTCGGATGAAGGGAACTCCCTATTGATCAAAATTATACAAAGGAAAATCAAACCATTTGGGGCAATCTTTTCAAGCCAATCCTTTTCATATCCATCACAAATTCCTGAACACATTCAAATTCCATTCAACTCTTCCCCCGA
The DNA here is from genome assembly GCF_016808095.1 of Vigna angularis. NCBI lineage: Eukaryota > Viridiplantae > Streptophyta > Magnoliopsida > Fabales > Fabaceae > Vigna > Vigna angularis. The sequence continues at coordinate 20,994,835 of NC_068979.1, read as the reverse complement.
TTCCCAATCTAGGGGACAATTTTGGGCAACTATGTGAGTTTCATATGTTTCGGCCCGGCCCATTCAGAATATTGGACGACTTTGTTAATCTCACATTTGTTTCATCTGTATATTCAAGGTTCGTACCAAGACCGGGGCATCCCTTGTTGGGCCTCTCAGATTTGTCCGTACTGAAATTCATAGATCCACCCTCAAGACAGGGGCAGACACTTTTGGGTTTTGTATGATTTTTTAGTCCATCTTATCATTCGTAAACCCAAAGTGGGGGGCAACTTCTTGTGGAACCTCGCTTAATTGACTCATACCCAAAACCAAAGCAATTTTGTGACTTTCATATATTTCGGCCCGGCCCATTCAGAGTATTGAGCAACTTTGTTAAATCTCAAATTTTTTTCATCTGAATATTCAAAGTTCATACAAAGACTGTGGCATCCCCTGTTGGGCCTTGCATGATCTTGGTTCGCTCCGAACTTCAAAAATCCATCACAACTAAATTTGGGGCAATTTGCAAATCCCACATGATATTCTCACTCCCGGATTCATGACTTGTTCCCTCACAATTCACAGATACATTTGTCCATGCAAATACTTTTAGCATGCTCCAGACTGGGGCAGCTTCTGGGTATCTATTACCTCACATTGGCCTTTGTAGCCGTTTTAAGGAGTAAGAGGCTCGAATGGCCCAACCGGTACTCTCCAAATCCTTCCAATCATCCTCCACATATTTTTAACCAAACCCTGGTATCAAGCATGTACACACTAGTATCTCGTCAAGAAATGCGTAGCACACAAGCTTCATTTTGAACAGTTGACTTTAGAATTGGACATCCATTGAAAGGAAATTGGAAGTCTAGATCGTCATAAATTTGATGATTTCAAAGAAAACAAATTGACTCTCAAAAAAAAATGTGCCATAGTTTCATAATCTTCCCATACATCATGTACATGTTTTCATCAACTTTGAATTTGCCTCCATGAATATTCACCAAATTTTCTTCCTTCAAAAAGACAAAAAAATCAACATGTATCAAAGTTTTCTTCTCTAAATTTCAAAATTTACATCAACCATGTTTCTCTTGCACATTGAGGTTTCAGATTCCATATACTTGTACAAAAATGCAACACCTTGTTTCTTAATTTCAAAATTTTCAAAAAAAAAAAAAAAAAAAAATCAAAAAAATCAAAGTCAAAAATCAAAAAAATTTCTCAAAATTTCAACCAATTCCAATTTTCAAATTCAAAGCAATCAAACATTTTTCTCTGCCATTTTTTATCTCGGCCATCTGCTAGATAATGGTCGAGCGCACTTTTCTCTATTTTTTATCTCGGCCATCTGCTAGATAATGGTCGAGCGCACTTTTCTCTTGTTTTTATCTCGGCCATCTGCTAGATAATGGTCGAGCGCACTTTTCTCTTATTTTATCTCGGCCATCTGCTAGATAATGGTCGAGCGCACTGTTCAGTTTTGTTTTATCTCGGCCATCTGCTAGATAATGGTCGAGCGCACTTTTCAGTTTCGTTTTATCTCGGCCATCTGCTAGATAATGGTCGAGCGCACTTTTCAGTTTCGTTTTATCTCGGCCATCTGCTAGATAATGGTCGAGTGCACTTTTCAGTTTCGTTTTATCTCGGCCATCTGCTAGATAATGGTCGAAAGCACTTTTGTTTTATTTTATCTCGGCCATCTGCTAGATAATGGTCGAGCGCACTTTTCATTTTTGTTTTATCTCGGCCATCTGCTAGATAATGGTCGAGCGCACTTGTCTCTTGTTTTTATCTCGGCCATCTGCTAGATAATGGTCGAAAGCATCTATCTTGTTTGGCATAATGAAAATCACAAGCATTATACATAAAGAAAATTTTTGCATATCTATTCTATAATTTTATGTCCAGGGTGACCTAGCCTATAATGCCACAAATTTAATTTATACGTTCATAAGAGAAAACAAATTTAGGTATAAAATCTTGGTCAAAAATAGGAAACGATTGTAAGTAATAGAGACCCTTGTAGACCTTAGCACATCCAATCATCTTCAATGTAGAGTTGTCCTGTATTTGACACATCTTAAGAAGAAAAAGTTAGGGTGCAGTTTATGTCCCTAGTTAAACTTTGGCAAAATATTAGGTTGAAAGAAAAATCAGGAATGTATAAAACATTAAAGATAAAAATCTTTCAAAATTAAATGCTTATTTCTTGTTGGGCAGTCACAATGGAATTATTTAGAAGTTTAACAAATATAGGTTTGATCTTATGGAAGGTGGCAAAGTGTTTTTTCTCATGGGTCACATGACCACTAGCCCTTGTGTCTATAATCCAAGAAAACATACATTGTTTTTCCTCTATTGTGTCCCTTTGTATTTGACTAATGCTATGGGAAGAGTTATCAACTTTTTCTATCATTTGTAATGTCAACACCCAATTTTGTCCGGGTACGTTAAATAAAAAAAATGTGTTAGAATTTGTATCTTTATCTCTTTATTGCCTTTTTATTTTATCTTCATTTTTAGTTTATTTTCATACAAAAAAAAAATAATAATAAATCTTTTCTGTTTTAAATTTAATTTTATCTTTATTTCATCTTTTATTTTCTTTTTGTTTTTAATTAACTTTATTTTACTTTAGTTTCATTTTTATAAAATCAAAAAAATTATGTATATACGAAATACAAAAAAATACATAAAGTAGAAAAGTAAAAAAAAAAGGGAATATGATAATGAAAAAAGAGGGATGACGGCAATGGCTTTCCAGTCTTTGGATGGCACATGTTTCCCTCCACGGCAGCCACTTGCATTGTGCTTTCCACCTCCCCATGGCAGCCTGGTTGCTTCCCACGCTATCTTTAGATGCATGCACTCCAAGTGGTGGCAGCCATTATGCCAGTTCAGCACCCATACGCTACAGAGCAATGGCGAAAGCACACAGCTAACGCGCAGGAACCATACAGCTAACCCATGCTTGGTGCAGTCTTCACGTGGGAAGCAAGCACCAAAAGGATGCCATATTCTTCATGGGATGCAGAATTTTGGTCAGCACATGGGGAGAATATCTGGTGCGATTCCACTTCTGAAAAGAGGTCGCAGTGGGAATATTATTTTCTCCCTTTCTTTTTTCATTCCCATCACTAACTCCTGATACCAGGGATAGAGACCAAAAAACATCACAAGACCGGCCATATCTTTTTCACCATCCATACACCATCTGGAACACCCGAAAACTCCTTTCCGCCGTACCCATTATTACCCCACAACCATCTCCGGCACCCATATCCCGACCACCATCTTCATCCTTACCCTGCGGTCAGCATCTTCATCCTCACCCAGATCACCGTCATCCGTATGCACCAGTCACCATAGCCATATTTCTCTTCACGACCAACACTCAGAAACCTATCCTCACCAAACCAGACTCAACCACCACCACCAATCACCATCTTCACCTTTATTCGTCCACCCAATTTCCACTTCATTAGCCCCAACACTCGTAACCGCGGTAAACTACTTCCCTTTTCACTTCCAATTCTTCACCTCCAACAACATTCATCTACAACGGAAAAAAATGAAAAAAAGGCAGCCACCCTGAGAAAGATACTGTTGGTGTCGCTCCTAGTCACTTCTGTCAGTAAGAAATCTCCGGTGACCATTATAGTGACCAATAAGGGCTGATGGTAACGACTTGCGTCCCCAAAGATGCCTCTAGTAAGGCATGAATTGGCGAGAAACCGTGGACGCTGGAAGCCACTGAAGATGGGATTGATAACACTGTCGCGCGAAGAGAATAGAAGAGAAGGAAGGAGAGGCAGACGGGGAGACTAGCCCAGAAAGAAAAAGATCAATCCGAAAGAGGAGGAGGCAGAGGAGGCACATCACTTGGAGAACTGGGAAGGAACTTGTTGAAAAAGAAAGCCAGCCACGAGGAGGAAGAAGACGTAGAAGGCATAGTCGAAGGCATAGGACTAGCAAAAGGGTAAACCAAGCTTCAAGAGGTAAGTAATGCCACCCGCTCCATGTTTTACTGAGTTTGGTTAGTCGTCTTTGAGCGTATCTTTGTCTTATGTTGCTACGTTTGCATGTGTTAAGTTTGCATGTGTTAAGATAAATAGATGTTGTGTGAATATTTGTACCTATACATTGTTACCGAACAACCATCATCCCACCTTCTTGACGCCCACGACCATCATTTCCACACCTTATACACTGACCTCACGAGCAGCTCAATCTTTCACCTCTACATACGACGACCATCATCAAACACACCAGTAATAACCTCCATATTTCCACTACTAACGCGCACGGCCAAACTCCCATATTCACCACTCCAGCCCACCATCTTCATTGTTACCATTCGGCCAACCCCTTCATCTTCCCTATTTTCATCTCTAACGCCCATTGCCTCCAACCCATCATCCATCATTCATCTCTGAACCTAAAACTCTTCATTCATTAACAACTCACGACAATCCCACTTTCAAGATTCAGCATCCACAATCTCCACTCACCATCACCAACGCACACTGACGGAGACCCATTTTCAGCCCACCATATTCATCACGCTCATCTTCATCCATATAATATCTCCAACATCATTATCCCTTCACGGCACAACCCTTCATCCAGCTTCAACCATATCCATACCCATGCATCCGGCAACCCTTAACACAAACCAAATCACCCAGCCACCTTACGTCATTATCACTGAGACCACTGGTTCATCACCGTTACCTCCCACCATACACCAACCGTGAAACCTGATACTACCAGGAATCATCATTTCCTCTACAACTCTTGCTTCACTGCCTTATCATCTCGAATCCTTCAATCACCACCTCTAACCACCGCCAGTCACCATGACCATTTCATTCATCAGCCACTACACGACACCACCAAAAACCCATCTTCGAGTCATAGCCATTATTATCTTTCCATCACCATTGTCTCTGTCAGCCACCAGCTATCACCACCAGCCATTGTGAGTGCCACCAACATCCCATTCGAACTCTCATTTTTGTTCCTTCCTCTGTGAATGCGAGCTAAGTCCCGTGAAACTCCCTATCACCATCTTTCCTCCCAGCCAATATCATCATCTCCACCGTTACCTCTCACCAACAAACACAACCTTATTTCCATCTTCAACCTCACTGCCATCATTCTTCAGCCGCCACTGTCATCCAAGTCACCGCCGCACTATCACCTTGCCTCTCAAACCGCACCCCCCATCTCCATCATATTCTCATCTAACCCAACACCACAGTGACAGTCACCGCATGCCATCACCTTGTCGAGACCCTGCTACCACCGTGACCACTTCGCTAGCTTCAGAACTAGCAAACCCGACCATGGCTTTGGCAAACTTAGAAAACTCATCACCCTAGATCACCACGAACCTCCACGGGACTACCAAGAACCCATCTTTGGGTCACAGCCGTCATCATCTCAAGCCCCTCAGCCACCATTGCCATTCTCAATATTACTGCCTAACTCCTTCATCACCATTGCACCACTTTATACTCCCCACCGTGACCAGTCTAAAGCCTTCCAACCAAAACCCCTTATTCTTATTCTTCTTCTCTCGCGCCGCAACCAAACACGCCCTAATGTCCAGCTCATCTGCAACCCAAACCCACTCCGCCTTCACCTCACCACCGCAAGCCACCGTGAAGCTTCCATCACGCACCCACCATCATTATCCTTTTCGTCCTCAACGTTCACCTCTGACCACTGTGAACCACCGAACCTACAAGAAAAATCACAGAACCAGTACTGCACCTGTCACAACCTCCAACTACCGTCATCTTCAAACCACGGGCCACCACCCCAAACTCTTCTCCATCCTCATCACATCATCCTCAGCCCTCTTTACTGCCGTGAACCTCTATTCCTCTCCCCACATTCACTGGTCATCATCAACCTCCCAAAACACCTCACGGCCAAATACCCATCCTCCATATTCACACTCACTGTCCATAAATAAACGCACGTTAAGTTTTATTCGAACGTTCGTCTTTCAGTTAGTTTCCAATCGTCCGTCCCTATTTCCCCAACGAACGCTCGTCCAAACAAACGCTCGCCTAAACGAGCGCTCGTCATTCACTTCATTTCTCAGCATCCGTCCTTCATCGCTCAACGAACGCTCGTCCCAACGAGCGCTCGTCATTTCACCCCTTTCCCAGCGTACGTTCGTCAATTCCCAACGAACGTTCGTCCTCAACGAACGCTCGTCCCCAACGAGCGCTCGTCATTCACCCCTTTCCCAACGAACGTTCGTCCCCAACGAACGCTCGTCCCCAACGAGCGCTCATCATTCAGCCCAATTTCCCAACGAACGCTCGCCCAAACGAGCGTTCGTCATCTACCTCTCACCCAAGTGTCCGTCCCTAATTTTCCAATGAACGCTCGTCATTTAACCTCCTTTCCCAGCGTTCGCTCATTATCTCCACCAACGAACGCTCATCATCCAATGGACGTTCGTCAACTCTCCCTAACGAGCGCTCGTCTTCCCAATGGACGTTCGTCCTCAGCGGATCTTTTTTTTTTATGAACGTTCGTCTTCCCTAACGAACGTTCGTCCCATGTACAGTATCCACCCCTTTGTTTTGTTTTTATATTTGTTAAACTTGTTTTTGTTTTACATAAATTTCAAAAAATATATAAAAATTGTAAATAATAAAAAATATATAAAACTTAAAAAAAACATTTAATGTAATAAATCGGTATGAGTACTCGTGCGATCGTACGCATCAGCCTAGTACTTATTGCCCAAATATAAAATAAATAAAAAGCCGTGTGAGTGCTCGTGCGATCGTACGCATCAGCCTAGTACTCATTACGCAAAACAATAAAAAGAGAAAGCCGTGTGAGTGCTCGTGCGATCGTACGCATCAGCCTAGTACTCATTACGCAAAACAATAAAAAGAGAAAGCCGTGTGAGTGCTTGTGCGATCGTACGCATCAGCCTAGTACTCATTACGCAAAACAATAAAAAGAGAAAGCCGTGTGAGTGCTCGTGCGATCGTACGCATCAGCCTAGTACTCATTACGCAAAAAATATAAATATTACAACAAAAATACCAAAAAATATAAAAGTCTTCAAAAACTAAAAACATCACATTTTCAAACAACAAACAATATCGCCTTGCCAGAACTACGTGATCCTTGATTCTCCATCAAAAGTGGAGATACGTAGGAGCAAGGCCAGTCCTTGTCAGGCTCATTCTCCCAAAAATCCAAATCATTTTCCAAACAAATTCTCAAACAATTTTCAAACAAATTTCCAAAGCAGTTTTCAAAGAACTACGTAACCCTGATTTCTCACATGAGAATACGTAGGAGCAAGGTCAATCCTTGTCGGGCCCAAAAAACTAAAAAATATTGTTTGTTTTCTTTAGCGTTTTATTTTAAGGGGAAGTTAACTACTTTGAAAACCACATCAACATTCGCGCATTTAGTTAAAGGTACTGCCTTAGGGCAGGCGTTGTAGGGTGCTGATACCTTCCCTACACGTAACCGACTCCCGAACCAAGAATCTGGTTCAATTTGACCATGCCTTATCATTTTATGGTTTTTCCGTAGTTTTCCAGAATAAACTATGGTGGCGACTCCAAAATCTCTTTTTCAATATTTTTATTATCTATCTTTTTATTGGATCGTCGTCCCGTCGCGATTTCGGTTGCGACATGTAATAATTTTTCCATTTGTTCTGGAGTGAAAGAGTTGAAGGCAATGTTAATGTTTGTCTATTGGGTGAGATGTGTCTCTATAGGGGTAGAGTAAACATTATAGAGTTCGATTCACTTTGTCCCCCTTTTTCTTGAATGTTGTTGTCACTCTTCTTGTACCAGGGTAACCATGTTTAGAGTAACATTCATCCATAATGTGGTTCGTCTTGTGATAGTAGGAGAATTAATTCTCATAGTTAGGATTTATTCCTCTCCCTTTTCCTTGACCGCAAGATCTAGAACCACATCCATGAGACCTCTAGGTCTGTTTTGATTTCTAGTGGTTCTGTTTGTCAATAGTCTTGGCCAGAATTTTGGTTTCAATGTTCTGATTACTGAGGCCAAAATCTTATTTTTCTTGCCTTTCTTGTTGCATGATGAGGGAGAAGACACGATTGATGTTGGGAAGAGGCTCCATCAATAAGATTTGTGTTCTTACAGTGTTATTAGTGTCATTTAGGCCCTTTAGGAAACAAACAACATGTTTCACCTTTCTGTATTTGAGAGAAATTTTAGACAAATCACAATTGCAAGGGACATCATAGGTACAACCTGGTATGGGTCTAAGAGACTCCCACTAGTACAAAATCGCATACAACATCAAATATTTTGAGCTTTTAACGGCGAATTCGCGAACGACATCATATCAGGAGACGTTAAATTGATGTCAAATTTTAAAAATTCAACGTTAAATTAATGTCAAATTTTGTCAATATACGACGTTAATTTAACGTTGAATTTTGTCAATATACGACGGTAATAACTTTTTTTTGTTTTTTTTAATTAATTGTGATTCTTTTTTACAACTCTACTAGACCTAAAAAGTAGAAAAAGAACAAATTTCATTTTTTGATATTTTATAAAGCAAGAACTATGAACGTGTAGTGTACTATCAACAACAATAACCACTAACAAATAAGTTCAATCAAACAACAAGAACAAACAAGTTCAACCAAACAACAACAAACAAGTTCAATAAAATAAACAACAAACAAGTTCAACAAATAAGTTCTTCAAAACGAAAACTAACATTCAAAAGGTGTTCGTCGGAATAAAGTGTCCTCACTAGTGACAGAGGAAGTAGAATGCGCCTATGAAGAACAAGAGCACGAAAATAATCGGTCAAAATAAACGAAAATAATACATAAAGTAGTTAATTAACATGCATTTGTATCAAATGAAAGAAAGATTACATGTGATGGTCGTCAAACTTCGTTCGAGGAAAGTTTGAGAAGAGAAGATGGTCTCACACGCTAAGATAAAGTGAATGAATTTTCAATCTCCCGCTCAAATTTTTATTGAATTCACTAACCTTTTGACGTCTAGCGCTGGGGCATTCGACGTTTTATATCCTTTTACGTTGAATTACAATTCTAAACGACGTTTAATAATTACATTTATTTACAAAAATGTCACAGGTCATTTTTAACGTTGGCTATTCAGTGGTTGGACGTTAAACGCGTGACGTTATACACTGTTTTTGTACTAGTGTCCAATTTTTCTCATAGGATCTTTAAATTAGTAAAGAAATGACTTACACTTCTTTCTCCCTGTTTGACAAAGTGAATGTCTTGAAGTAAGTCAGAAATCTTGAAGTAATCACCTTTGGAGAACCTTTCTTTCAGTTCATCCCATAGTTCTTTAGCATTTTCCACATATATGACACTTTCTACAATTTGTGAGGAAAGAGTCTTAATAATCCAAGATAGGACCATCATGTTACATCTTTCCCAAGCATCGAATAAGGGGTCATTTCTTTGGGGTTTCTTGATTCCTCATCTATGAATTTGATCTTGTTCTTGGAGAGAATGACTCTTCTCATGTTTATACTCCAAGAGGCATAATTGGCTTCATTTAGAACTTGAGATATGAAAGTGAGGCTTGGATTATCCCCAGGATGTAGGTAGAAGGGGTGGAAGGGTTGATGGATTGGTCCATGTGCTCCATAATACCAAGAACGAATAAAAGATTGGTTAGACACTAGGATTCAAAGATCTTTAGCACAACAGATGTAGAGTAGGAAACAAACCTACTCTAATACCATATCAGAGATGGTATCAAAGAGAGAAAAGTGGAGTAGTAGAAGTACCCATGGCGGCAGCAAGGTGGAAGAACATGGAAGCAGAGGAAGATCAAAAAAGGTAAGTAAAAACTGGAGAACTCATATTATGTGTGTTGATAGATTGATCTGTTACAAGAGAGAAAATGGAAACTCCAGTTTATACAGAGTTCCTGCAAAACAGAAAGAAAGAGAAAAAATAAGTAAAATTCCCAAATCCTATATCCTCTTGGTAAAATATGAAATTAAAGTAGAATCTTCGTTATGTTCTTCCACATATTCTTCATTTCAATCCTCCATGCTTTAAACCTATTAGCATAAGAAAGTTCAAGTAAGAAAAGTTATAAGAAATCTATAAACTTCTAACTTCATATTAAAAGACTTACTATTTGCCTTTTAGCCCACCACTCATTTGATGCATGTACTGTGTTCCTTACGTTATCCCATCCTAAACTTGTCTCTTTGCCAAACAACTTGTACCTGGCCATTCCTTCTTAAGATTATCCCAATTTTTTCTAAATTGACTTTTACCATATTTTCTTCCACTTTTGTTGTTGAATTCAGATTCAACAACTTTCCACTCTTTTTTTTGTAAGGTTAGTACCATTTATTTATCTTTTATAGACTTGATCCAAGCACAATTCAATAAACATCTCTGTAGCTTTCATATCCCATGCTGCTTTTGCCTTAATTCTCTTGTCCTTACTCATTAATCTATTAAAAAACATCACAATTCATTTATAATAAATTATTAAAAAAACTCAACACAATGCATAAAAATGAATCAAAAAGGGATCGATACAAAAAAAAATCAAAAGTTCGAAAGAGACAATAACAATAATAATGAATAGTTTAATAACAGGCAATGTAACAAATATTAACAAGACAGAAATTGTAGTTGGAATAAACAACAAATGAATCAAGACATAAAAAATGTTTACAAATTCAAAATAATCGAGAAATCCAAAATTAGAGAGTCTACATGTAGATAAATCAAACGAATGAAAAAAAAATCAAAAAATAAAAAATAAAAAATAAAAAATAAAGAACTCACATGCATGAATTTGGAACAAGAAGAGGAAAAAGAGAATTTGTTTATCTACAAGCAAAGAATATCAAACCCAATAAGAGGTGAAATTGAGTATGTTGTATTTATTGTGGGTAAGTCACATAGTATTGATACTATGATGTTTATTGTGGGTAGTTGAAATTTAAATCAGAAGAGAAGAAAATGGAAACTTTATTCAATAGAAAAGCATCATGGGTATTGCTTTGAATGCAACAGCCATTTGGGCATCTTTGGCAATCAACGAAACATAAAACAAATTTGTCAAACAAGTGGGTGTGACTTTCAATGACTCTTCACTAAGTTCCTATGAAATTTATATATAATAATTTAAAGATAATTAATTATATAATCTTTTCATTTAAAATTGATCATCATGTTCCAATGAATTACGATGAAAAATCTATTACAAAAAGACTTTCTACAAGCTTTCTTACTCTATAAGCTTTCTTATGGACTTCAATCTCTAAAAGTACCTTTATATACAATTCATGTAATTTTTCACATTAAGTGGATAACTTTCAAGTTGTCCTGATTTCATTGTTTTGTACAATGTTAGGAGATTTTTATTACGAGTTTATTGTGAGTTTTAGTTTGTAATAATTTACATATGTTTAAACAATGATTGATTAGAGATAATTTCAAACATAAATTTAAAATTGTATCTGGACTTCAACATAGACACTACTGGAAGGAGAAATAACCTCGGTGATCCACACTGAAAACAACATCCTAATAAAAATGATGATAATGACTAATGGAAGATGAAGATTAAGATGATTAACTAGGAAATTCTAAAACAAAACACATTTACTTATTATAGACCCAATAGGAATAAGTGTTCATCCAAGTACTAAACACTATTTATAAGATATGAGATTGCTTTTAGCATTTATTGTTTGATGTATTATTAATTTAAGTGCCAGAATAACTTTACAAACTTCTTGTAATATTCTTAAGACCGAAATACTCAGACAAGTTGACGCAAAAACATATCAAATTTGAGAACAACATATACAAGTAAAATACGAGTATATTTTGGTTTCATAAGAACAAAAATTATTACTATAAAAATTACTAATTTTATAGTAGACAATTAATAAAATGAAAAAAAAAAGTACGTCTTGATTAAATTTCACATTGAAAGAACATCAAAGATGATCAACGCATCAAAACTTGAGTATGTGCTTCTGCTTTCACATTTAACACTGTTATGCATCTTCATGTGCAGAGCACCCTTGGCGGAGGATGAACCACGATACCAAAACCTACGTGGCCCAGTTCACCGGGCCGGCCCAATTTTTAAACCCATCGCATCCATTGGATTTTCTTCAGTTCTTCTTCCTCCTCTGTAACGTTTTTTCTGACTGCATCAGACACCATAGCCACCGCACAGTGTGGTTGTGTATGGTTTGTAAATGAAAAAATCCCAATCCCTGTTCCTTCTTCTGCAACATCAGAATCGCAAACCCTTCTCTTCCACTGCTCCTTTCCCTCACGAAACTTCTCTCCCCTCTCAAATCTTCCTCATTCTCACTCGCCCCCAATGGCGAAAAGACCCTTCCCTTGATTCCCTAATCCCTGCCCTAACCCCTTCCCTTCTCTCCTCTCTCTTCAATCTCAACCCCGACCCTCTCACCGCCCTAAATTTCTTCCGATGGATCCGCCACAAACACTCCTTCGTCCACACCCTCCGCACCTACGAGTCCCTCCTCCTTATCCTCGTTCGACACGGAACCCTTCGTGCCGCCGAGAATGTCCGCAACTCTATGATCAAGTGCTGCGCCTCCGCACACGACGCCAGGTTTGTGCTGAATCTCCTCCGCCGAATGAACACCGCCCCCGAGGGTCACCAACTCTCGTTTAAGCTCTCTCTCACTTCCTATAATAGACTCCTCATGTGCTTGTCTCGTTTTTCTATGTTTGATGAAATGATAAGTTTGTATAAGGAGATGTTGGATGGTAACGGGGATGACGGTGGTAATGGAAATGGTGATGTTTTCCCTAACCTGATCACGTTGAACACCATGTTGAATTCTTATTGCAAACTGGGGAACATGTCTGTGGCAAGACTGTTTTTGACTAGGTTGTTAAAATGTGGGTTTTCTCCCGATTCGTTTACGTATGCTTCCTTGATATTGGGTTATTGTAGAAACAATGCTGTAGAGAGAGCTTATAGAGTGTTTCGGATTATGCCGCAGGGGAGGAATGCAGTTCCATATACTAATCTTATACACGGGCTTTGTGAAGCTGGGCGGCTTGATGATGCTCTTACCTTGTGGTCGCAGATGAGGGAGGATGGTTGTTTTCCCACGGTTCGGACTTATACTGTTCTCATCGGAGCATTGTGCGAGTCCGGGAAGGAGGTGGAGGCTTTGAGTCTTTTTGGCGAGATGGTGGAAAGAGGATGTGAGCCTAATGTTTATACTTACACTGTTTTGATTGATTATTTTTGCAAGCAGAGTCGGATGGAGGAGGCGGTGGGGATGTTAAACCAAATGGTGGAGAAAGGCATGGCTCCTAGTATTGTCTCGTACAATGCCTTGATTGGTGGTTATTGTAAACGGGGGATGATGGAGGAAGCTATGGGGGTTTTGGGTCTGATGGAGTCAAAGAAAGTTTGTCCCAATGTGCAGACGTATAATGAGTTGATTTGTGGTTTTTGTGAGGGTAAAAGTATGGATAGGGCAATGGCTCTACTTAATAAAATGCTTGAGAATAAATTGTCACCAAATGTTATTACATATAACACATTAATACATGGGCTGTGTAAAACAGGAGTTGTAGATAGTGCATCTCGCTTGTTTCATTTGATGATTAAAGATGGCTTCAGTCCGGATGAGTGGACTTTTAGTGCTTTTATAGGATCTCTCTGTAGAATGGGCAGGGTTGAAGAAGCTAATCAGACCTTAGAGTCCCTCAAGGAAAAAAATGTCAAAGTAAATGTTCATTTGTACACAGCTTTGCTTGAGGGATACTGCAAAAATGGGAAAGTTGAAGATGCCCTATTATTGTTCAAAAGGATGCTTGCAGAGGACTGTTTGCCTAACGCAGTCATGTTCAATGTATTGATAGATGGCTTACGCAAAGAGGGTAAAAGGCAAGATGCAATGTTGTTGGTGGAAGACATGAGAAAGTTTGGTGTGAAGCCCACTCTTCATACGTATACCATTCTTATTGAGGAAGAATTGAAGGAATTTGACTTTGGCCGAGCTAATGAAATTCTCAACCAAATCATTTCTTCTGGATATCAGCCTAATGTGGTCACGTATACTGCATTTATCAAGGCATATTGTAGCCAAGGAAGATTAGAGGAGGCTGAAGAGATGGTGGTCAAGATTAAAAATGAAGGCATATTGCTTGACCCCTTTATCTATAATTTATTAATTAATGCATATGGATGCATGGGACAACTTGATAGAGCATTTGGTGTTCTCAAACGCATGTTTGATACTGGCTCCGAGCCTTCTTATCAAACATACTTCATTCTAATGAAGCATCTAATCATTGAAAAACATAAGGAAGGTAGCAATCATGTGGGGCTTGATTTAAGTAATGTATCTTTTAACAATGCAGATATATGGAATAAAATTGATTTTAAAATCACTACCATGCTCTTTGAGAAAATGGCAGTATGTGGCTGTGTGCCCAATCTTAACACTTACAGCAAGCTTATTAGAGGATTTTGCAGAGTAGGACGTTTGGACATAGCCTTCAGTTTGTATCATGATATGAGGGGAAGTGAAATCTCTCCCTCTGAAAGTATTCATAATTCTCTTCTTAGCAGTTGTTGCAAGTTGGGAATGTTTGTGGAAGCAGTGACACTGTTAGATTCTATGATGGAATGTGGTCATTTAGCACATCTGGAATCATATAAGCTTCTTATTTGTGGGCTGTTTGAACAAATGGACAAAGAAAAGGCTGAAGCAGTTTTTCATAGTTTACTACGTTGTGGGTATAATTATGATGAAGTGGCTTGGAAAATTCTAATTGATGGCTTCGCTAGGAATGGATATGTTGATCAATGCACAGAATTGCTGAGCATTATGAAGAAGAATGGCTGCCATTTACATTCTGGGACATGCTCTATGTTAACGCAGGAACTGAAAAGAGTTGAAGAAAATGATTGTTAATTTTTCCCTGGAATGGAACGGTTACATTTCTTTTTATAAATATCACCTAATGTCTCTGGTACGGATACATAATTTAGTTTCACAGCAAGACATTTTGGTGCTTTATTTTTGTGTTGATAAACTATTGAATGCTGCGAGTGGATATTTGCTTGTCTGTTTATATAAATATCACCTAATGTCTATGGTACTGATACATAATTTCGTTTTACAGCAATACACTTTGGTGCTTTATTTTTGTGTTGATAAACTATTGAATTCTGCGAGTGGATATTTGCTTGTCTGCTCTGGTGCTGCAAGTGGATAACTATTGGATGTTGGTAACCGTCTTATCCTTGTGAGTTATATTTCACTCATTACTTTTGAAATTGAGATTAGCTAAGTTATTCACTTCTTGATGTGAGCTATGCAGTATATTGCAGTGCTTTGTGACATACCTGACAAAGATGAGACCAAGCCTACACCAAAAGCAACTGCACCTGTACCCTTTTTTGAAGGTACTGATTGTTGCCCCTTCTATTTTTTCACAGGTTTTCTATTGTACTTCCTGAGCTTTAATTTCAGGATCAAGTTCCAGTAAAAAATCTGTTGGTAAGAGGCGTGGAAATGTAATCTGGAAAATTTAATTTATTCCAGTGAATTAGGCTGATTTACGTTTCTTAGAATTAGGTAGATTAATGTGATTTTTTATTTTTATAATTTATTCCCTTTTTTTCTCAATTCGGTGAGATGAAGATGTCTGTAAATAAGTACCATATGTAATATCTCTAAACACAAGTCAGAAATACAACTTAGATTTTTTTCCTTTCCTTTCAATTCTTTCTTTTTGCATGCATTGGAGGGGTACCATGTACTGTGACCTGTTCCATCTCCACTTAACTGCTGAGCTCCCTGCTCATGCCCTTATCATCTCTTCTATGCAGCTGTTTTGTTTTGTTAATTGATGGACATTTGCTACTCTTTGGCTCTAGCTGTTTTGTTCTAACCTCGTTCGGTCTTTGGATCTCTCGCAAAATTCCACATGTTTGGCTGCTACTCAGTTTCTGTCTGATATAACTACATTTGGCTCCTTTATTGTACCCTATTTTTACTGGCTTCCTTGCAGCATGGTATCCTTTTCCACTGTCTTAATTGCAGCATTTATCACCTTCATAGGCTGTCTACATTGTAGGCATTTAGCTGCAGTCTTCAGTGTTGTTTCACCTCTGATAAAAAAGAAAACATTGTTAGAAGATTCAGGAAAAAATTTCCAGTGAGAGGTAGACTGGTTTCCTTGTATTTGAATAATTTTCATTGTCTTCTATACTCTATTAGTTGATATGAAGAAATTTGTAAAGGCCATACGTAATCTCTTTGAATACAGTTCAGATTTATTCCTTTCTTACGAGTATTTTTAAAACAAATCCATTTCTAAGGTAAATAAATTTACATTTCTCGATTAAATTTAATGTACTATAATACACTAGCATGTGAGGAAAGTGTTTTTTATCATAGGAACTTATTTGACTGTATATATATTTTAATGTAAAATTTATTGTTATGATTTAGATGCATATTCTACAATTGCTATCATCCATGTAATTTCAACTTATTTTGTTGAACATTATTTGTTCCTACTTAAAAAACTTGTACATCTTAATTTTATTATGCATATTCTTTAATTTTGAGTTCATATATTTCTTTTATTTGGTTCAATTCAAAAAATGGCACAAAATTATGTTCAGTAATAATACTTATTTGAAAATGTTTAACAAATCACCATTATTAACCGAGTTTATTGAAACTGTATTTTTCTAATTTATAAAGTGATACATTTTTATTGGCTTAATATATGACTAGGTTCCTTTAGCAAGACAACATAATTTTGATAGCAAAATGCATTTTAATATTAAACTAAAATAGGACAATTAGGTTCTCTAACCCATTGAGAATACTATTTTAGAAAAAAAAGGTTAATTTGATTTGAGTAGTGTAGTAGATAACCAAATGGGAAAACATTGTTTGAGAGACGTAATTTTATCTGTTTTAAGTTGCTTGCTTAATATCTGTGTTTGTTGTAATATGTATCTAATTAATCAACGCGTTGTCGCATTTTAATATACAAATAAACATTTATACAAAAAAAAAAATCAATCGATCTGTAACTGGTTTAAGGAGCAAAGATCCAGAGCGTCGTAGTATTATATAACCATGTTTTTCGAAATATCTTTCCCTCCATTACGCTGAAAGGCAGAAAAAATTTCCTCGCAAATTATGTTGCAATCAAATAAATAATGACAAACATTAAAGCAGATGTATACAAAACATCCCTAGCAAAACTCAGCACACTCGAGAGCAACAGTTTCGTAAAATATATTTGATCCATGCATGGTGATTGATGGCAGTGCTGGGATGAACTATGTGAGCTACTATACAAAAAAAACCAAAGAAAAAGTTCTATTACAATGAGGGCAATGCCAAATTCATAGGACCTCCGGGGATGCACGCAGCCGTTAACTGAAAAAGCCTATTTACCATTGGGAGAGGTCAGTCTATTTTCGTCTAGATCATGTTTCGATGTAGAATCCCCACCCATCAATTCCGAAAAGCCCTCTACCTTCACAGGAGGGGCTCTAACCATGCTAATGTTCCTAAATACACAAACAATGAAGTCTTAGTAAAGATAAAATAAAAGCCACCCTAAATGCAGCGTTCATTTATTTTAAATAACTTACGGCGACTGCATTGAAGGAATCTGTATGGAACCCATCTGTCTAAACTGAGATCCAGATTGAGAATGGAAATTTGACATTGCAGCCATCTGCTGCTGCTGCTGCTGCTGCTGCTGTTGCGGTTGTGGCCTAAACTGCATTTGGGGATGTCTAGAAGTGAAGGCATTACCATCAATTGGTAAATCTTGGTTTTCAATCTTGACTTGAACCAGGGGTCTTTCCTTATCTATATCCATAGATGGGCGAGTAGCTACAGCACGCCTTCTCATTCTCTCAATTTGCTGTTGCTGATGAAAAGCCATATTTTGGGAATGAAGCATCTGCTGCATCTGTGGATGCATTTGCCTCTGCATTGGAACCTGCACATTAACGATGGATTGGGTAATACTGCATAGCAGGAATCATTAATCAATCTAGCGGAGAACATATTTAAAAATTCTTAATGAGGAACAAAATTAATTAGGCAAATAGGATGCAAACAAGTCCATATAGATGACACAGGCAAAAAAATTCAATGAGCACAAATCCCCTTCCTTCATTATACCATAATTGGCGAGGGACAGGGCAAATACATTTTTTCTAATATATCTCAAAAGTACTAAATGTCAAATAATCGTCATCTCCATCTGCTCAGGAAGAAAAAAAGAAAGGAGGGATGTCTACTACATTTCTCCAGAGATCAAAATGGGATAAATGAACCTAATGAATATAAAAAACTTAATAACAATGTAAACAAAACAAGTGAATATGAAATATAAAAACATGAAATATAGCACCTAGTACTATAACTTGGATATGAGCAAAAAAAATATGGGGCAGCCACAGATTTAAATTAGCATGAAACTGCAGTTTTGTAATGTTCGTATTCAAATAGCATTCAAGAAAAGAAAAATATTTTTTGATGAATGATATATAAATAATGGTCACTGGCCAAAGCAAAATAAAATCACAGTTCAACATGAGGCATGGTGTAATTCTGTTTTGAGGAAGCACCAAATACATCAACAAAAATTCAGGGTTCTCTAAAGATCCAAAATAAGGACATTCACTCTAGGTCTCACTGCCAGCTCCCCTATTCATGTCCATGCATCATACAAGTGGCTACAGCATTAAATAATGGACACAAAAGTATATGTAAATACTTGTTGAGGTAGCCGAAGGGAACTCTGCTGTTGTTGCTGCAGCTGCGCCTGCATTCCATGAACTTGTTGCTGACTCTGTTGTACATTATTCTTAGAGCCATCTTTAACCACATCCACCAATGGTGCAAAATTACTATGAGCAAGAGCAGAAAATGTCAAATGCATCCGGGTAAATATAAATTAGAGTAAACTATCGCCTAAAAAAATCCTCGAACAAGCACAACACATTTCATCTATGCACCAAAAAGCTCACAGCACCAAAGTTTGTGATCACGCATCTCTTCCTCTCCCTCACTGATTTCTATTCTTGTGAATGTTTATAAACAAAGTAACATTGTAGTCTTAGAGCAATCCCCTTTGCAACATATCAATGCAGAGTAAGATTAACATATGCATGCAGCAAACATTCATTAGAAAAACTAAACAGAGGAAAAAGTGTCTAAACTCACCTAAAACCCACTGTTTTAAGCAACATCTTCAGAAGCTCAATAGCCGAGCACTGTTTCTTATAACTATCAGCAAGAACTTTCAAATTCGTTCCTATTTTACAAATCCGTTCACTAAGTACTTCAGAGAAGTCGTCAACCGAACCTTCCATGGCACCTTCAAACCCCACGCCCATCAAGATCCGCGCCACCGCCTTTTGAGCCAATTTCGTCGCCTGCTGGGGCCCCACAACCTTCCCATTCCCCTCAGCTCCAAATTTCCCACGGCTCACGCCTCCTCCATGCTCCATACTACCAGGCTCAGGCCTAACCCCGAGCCTCTCCATCATAACGGAACTCCTAGTCGCTGCAATAGGAGGCAAAGTATCAAGGACACTAAACACCTTCACCTTCTGGTTACCACTATTTCCCACTCTATCACTCAACGGAAGCGCGCTATCAGGCACGCAGTTCAACGCGAACGCTATCTCGGGAAAAACAGCTGAATCACCATCATCAACAACAGCTAAACCACCACCGTTCGGCTGCAGCGTGTGATCCGCAACCGAATTCACATCCTCCTTAAACGCCAGACGTCGTTTCTTATGGTTAGTAACGTATTTAAGATACGAAGCCATCTCCGCCGGCGAACGCGATTCGCCGGAAACTATATTTTTACTAGCCTTGTACTTATCAATCACCTGACTGTACCACGTTTCCGGCAATTCAGATTCAACGTACCTGGACCCGGTAGCGGAGACCGTTTTATTAGATTGATTCTGCGTGAAATTGAAAAAATGTTAAGACGGGGAAGTAATTAAAAGGGAAGAGAAGAGATAGGGTTTTACGTACCTTGGAGTCGTGCGAGGGAGTGTCGAGGGTGAAGTAGATGTCGTCGGCGTGCAATTGGAGGTAGGTAGGGTTGAGGCGTTGGAGATAGGAGTTAGGGTTAGAGTTAGGGTTAGGGTTTGGGGAGAGAGAAGCGGTGGCTTTGTCGAAGAGAAGCGCGCGGACCCTGAGTTGAAGAGGGACGTGAGTGGAGGAGGTGATGAAGGAGTCCCAGGCGGAAGGGGAAGTGAGGAAGGGTGCGAAGCCGGCGTAGGTGGAGTCGCCGAGCCAGGTTCGCCACACGCCGCACGTTTCGAGCTTCCGTGCCAGTTCGTAACCGCGGCCATCCTCCCCCAGCAGAGCCATTGGGGGTGCCACCGCACACCTCAGTTTGGAACACTTTCGTTTTGGTCAAACAAACGCTTTTCTCTGGACTCACTCTCCACTTCAACAACACACTGGGCTGGCCCGTTTAATTTTTGCCCGTCTCTCGTGTGCAGGATAGGTAGCATAAATTATCGTATTATTTTATACATTTATTTCTTTCAAAAATAAAATTATTATTATTATTATGATTTATATTATTTATATAGATAAAGTAATATGGCTTAAAAAATGTTTTAAGTAAAGAATTATATTATGAACTTAATGATAAAACTTACAAAATTAAATCATATATTTTCACCTTCTCACATTTGATTCCTTTAAAATACTTCAATTCATATAATATTTTAACAACTAAAATATAGATTTAAATATTCTTAATTAATTTTTTCCTAATTTTTTTATTGAACATTTTTTTTTTTCAAAATTTCAAATTGAGTCCCTAGGCAGGAAATTGTAGTAGTATAAATATGTTTTGAATTGATTGAAAGTGTAGGATGAGATGAATTGGATAGTTTGAAGAAATAAATGTTGTGTTTTGTTGATTTGGTAATTTTATTAGAGTTGAATATGTGTAATTGTGATTTCTTGGTATGTTGGTCTTAAGGATTTGTAAACTGGGCTTAATTGGTTCTAAATGTTACATTTGATTAGAAAATTGGTTATGTATTCTTATAGATTGACATGTTATAATTGATTGAGTAAATATGATAAGAGTTAAATGTGAAATATGTGTTGCAATGTTAACTTGATATTTGATATGTGAAATTTGAACTAAAATTGTAAATTGGTATTGGCTACTAATGAGTCATTTTATAAGAATTGGTATTCTTTTTAACTTGAAAAGAAGACGAGGACTAGAGATGACAACAAGTCAGGTCAAACACAAATAATGTTTATCTACAATCCGACCCAAAAAAAAAATTCACCCGCTACCCGTACGGATATCCGTTTAAAAAATATTTATGGGTATTTTAAAACCCGCGGATACCCACAAATATTTAAAAAATATATATATTTTTATAAATTATTAAAATAAAATTACAAAAAGTATATAAAGCATAACATAAATTAAATTAAATATACATTAAAGATGACCTAAATCATATGCTACATAATCCAAAATGATATAAAAATATATAAAAGTTTAAAATAATTTTATATACATATTGTAATTTGAGATTATTTCATATACATATATAAAACACAGATTTAGAAAACTAAAAATCATTATTTAAAAATACGACTTTATTTTATTAATGGGACATGCTTTTTTGTAAGTCTTCGTTGGAAAACTTTTCATATAAGAATTATTATAATTCGTATGAGTCGGTCATCAAGACAAATTATCGACTGATATCACTATTACGTCTATCAAAGAAAATGTTTACTAAAAAGACACAAACATCAATAAGATATAACTTTATAAGAAGACACAAACATCAATAAGATATAACTTTATAAGGAATTGATTATAAAATTCACACGAGTATCTTTCTAAAACCTTAAAATAATAGATTATAAAAGATCTTTCATCACTTTTATATAATATAATAGATTATAAAAGATCTTTCATCACTTTTATATAATTGTTCTATTTCCAACCATTTAAATACAACTTTTATATCAATATAGTACTTGTACTCGTACTTGATTTCCAACCATTTAAATACAACTTACCTATATTTCTATAATCTTTTGAAAATTTGTCCTCGTGTTAGTACATTGTATATTTTATAAATCAATGGTTTTTTCTTTTTAATTTTAGCGATGTGAAAAGACAAAGTGATATTTTAGCTTATTAATAAAAAGACGTACGTGATACGAAATATATTAATATTTTAGTTTTACAAGTTGAAAAATTAATATATATTAATAATGTAAAAAATGAGTTGTAAAGCAATTATTTGTCTTGAAAGATGTAAATTATATTTTGAATGAAGAATATAAACGACTGAGAGCTGCTCTAGCTGTTGCATGTCGGTGGAGAGAGATAACAACATGGCGGAAGAAGAAGAAGGGGAAGCCGGTGGACACCATGTGCTCCTCTTACCAGGACCAATGCAAGGCAACGTAAACTCCATGATGAAGCTGGCACAGCTTCTAGCTCTGCATCACTTCCACATCACCTTTCTCACCACCGATTTCATCCACCGCCGCCTCCACCGTTTCGCCGACATCCACTCTCTTTCACAAATCTACCCCAACCTCGAGATCAAGACCATCTCCGATGGCCTCCCAGATGATCATCCTCGTTCCGATAGGAACGCTTTAGCTGACCTCTATTCTTCAATGAACTCGCACGCAAAACCTCTCATCAGAGACATTATTCTCTCCCAAACTGCTGCAAAACCCAAAATCACGTGCCTCATTGGTGACGGATTCTTTGGAGGCCTCACTGCTGACGTGGCGGATGAGGTTGGGATACCGGTCATTCATTTTCGCGCCATCAGTGCTTCATGCTTCTGGGCTTTGTTCTGTGCTCCAAATCTCTTTGAGTCCAATGAACTTCCAATCAGAGGTATAAAACTATAAATTGTAATGTATGCAGTACTTGTTTGTTTGTTCGAGAGCCCTGGTTTACTAGAGATATGGATGCTAATAGGTATGAAACTTCTAGTAGTGTTTAACGTAGTTTTGAGAAAGTGATGAAACCTAAAAATAGAATGTAAGTTGGAGTTTAGATTGAATTAACCTAATGAGAGAAGTTTTATGTTTGTTTTCAATCATCATGCTTGATACGATGAGAACTGAATCGAAACTTATTGAAGGAGAGGAAGACATGGATCGCATCATAGCCACTCTCCCAGGCATGGAAAACATTCTCCGATGTCGAGATCTTCCAGGTTTCTTTCGAGGAACAGAAACAAACCTAGTAGACCCTTTAAAATCCACGGTCTTTGACTGCCATCAAACGCTTCGAGCCCGAGGAGTCATACTCAACACTTTCGAGGATCTAGATGGTCCTCTATTGACCCAAATGCGTCTTAAGTTTCTCCGAGTCTTCGCCGTCGGTCCTCTCCATGCGCACTTGAACTACAGAAGAGTATCTGACGCGAAAACGACGCCGTCCACGAGTTCTTTCTGGGAAGAGGATAGAAGTTGCTTGACTTGGCTTGACTCTCAGCCGTTGAAATCGGTGCTATATGTCAGCTTCGGTAGCATTACTACCGTAACAAGGGAGAGGCTGATGGAGTTTTGGTACGGTTTGGTAAACAGCAAGAAGAGGTTCTTGTGGGTGATTCGGCCTGATATGGTGGCCGGAGCAGACAACGATGAGCGGGTAGCGGCTGAGTTGGAGGAAGGGACTAAAGAGAGGGGGTTCATAGTAGGGTGGGCGCCACAAGAGGAGGTGCTGGCACACAAGGCCATAGGTGGGTTCTTGACGCACAGTGGGTGGAACTCAACCTTGGAGAGTTTGGTGGCTGGTGTGCCCATGATTTGCTGGCCATGCTTTGCGGATCAGCAGATTAACAGCAGATTTGTGAGTGAGGTTTGGAAACTTGGGTTGGACATGAAAGATCTGTGTGATAGAGACGTTGTAGAGAAGATGGTAAATGATCTGATGGTTCATAGGAGGGAGGAGTTTCTGAAATCAGCTCAAGCAATGGCTACGTTGGCTGACAAGAGTGTGAGTCCAGGTGGTTCTTCTTACTCCAGTCTCCATGATTTGGTTGAATTCATTAAATCAGCTAGCAGGAAAATTAATTGACACTACACAATTCAAGTTTCCTTCTTGTATCCATGGCTCACATCCAATTTTAATCCTATGAAACCAGTTGAGGTGTGTCAGCGAGGTGGCCCCTAATGGTATCTTATTATTTAAGTTCCTTTACTATTTTCACCAAATAAACGCAGCTTTTCTTTTGGGGGTTTTTGCACATCTTTATGTATTTGGTTCTTCTGGTTTCATTATTTCATTTTTCGTGTATAACTCTATACACCGGAATATGTTTTTTTTTTTTCAATGAAAATAGTGTAACTTTCCATCGATTTTTTGAAAATGGTCAAATTTTAAAAAATTAGTAAATCGTGTTTGGGGGAAGACGACTTCTTCAATGGAAGTCGTGTTTTATGTACAAAATGAGGATGATTGTAGTAATCTTGAAAATGAGTATGAAAATGAAGATGCTGCATTACCCAAAAAAAAATTAGTATCATAAATTTAAAGTGATTGGAGTGACTTTGTTTAAATATTGTGTATACATTATATTTTTAGACATATTTGTTTTTGGCAATACCTGTTTACAGTGATAAAGCGGTGAAAGTTGTTTTGGAACATTTCATCCATTTCTGCATTGTTTCGATGAGGTTATCTTAGCATCTGGTGGCTGAATTGTTGATGTTGCCATAGTGTATTGCTCTGTGCTGTTAAATACCCACTATAGTGTTATATATAGTGGATTATTGGTTTTGTGTAATATTATGCATTTGATAACACTAGTATATTGTTGAAACTTTGTATTCTTTTCGTCTGTCTAAATCAGATATCTCTGTTTGTTCAACCTGATCATAAAGATTTTTTCCCACCTTCTTTTCATGTAAAATTTGAATTTTGTCCAGTAATACATATTGTGGCTTTGAAATATTCAGTAATATATATATATATATTATAATTAAGAAAAATAAAAGTAAAGATATTTAATAGAATCGATTTTGAATGAATATTATCTTTTCAAGTGTTTATTTTTCTTAATGTATGAAATATACTTTAAACATATATAAATCAATGCAAAGGGTATTTAAGCATGGATATGACTAAATAAATAGATACTTTAAATCATATTAGAGCTGCATAAAAAATAACTACAAAATTTTTTTCACACACTTTTTTAGTGTTTTTTTCATTTTAATTTTTTTAACTAATATTCTTATAGAAGGGGGTATTTAATTAACTTGTATAGTGTATATAACTAATTTTGGTTTTCGGCAAATGTTAGCCACTAACATGTTTAAAAAAAATTAAAGTTTTTGTAATGTGCTGTTTAGATTTCATAATTGCTTATTTGTTAGTATTGTAAGAACTGTATTTGATGTATCTTATGGATAAGAATAACTCAAGTTATTATGTATATAATGGTATTTAAAAGGATATACGTAAGATTTAATTATTGTTTATTTGATGTATCTAATTTTTTGGTTTAATTTCGTTTTTGTTATTATTTTTTGGTTCAATTTGTTTTTTTTTTAATTTTTAAAAATGTTTAATTTAGTCTTTAATGTTATAATTTTATAGCTAAGTGAGTTGGAGTGGTTAGGTAACATTTGTGTGAAATGTGACAATAATATGTTGACTG